>NW_015386667.1:72355-190691 GCF_001527695.2 Protobothrops mucrosquamatus | reverse complement strand
AAGGAAGGAAGGAAGGAAGGAAGGAAGGAAGGAAGGAAGGAAGGAAGGAAGGAAGGAAGGAAGGAAGGAAGGACCATGCTTCACTGTTTTCTTGTCATTTGGACCAGATGGGAAACTGACAGATCCCTTGACAGGAGAAAAAGTGGTGGGAGGGACTTACCAAAGTGTCTTCCAATGGCTTTGCTTATGGGAAGCCAGCTGGTAAGGTTACAAATGGTGACCCCATGACCGTGGGATGCTGCAACCATCGTAAATGCGAGCCGCTTGCCATATGTCCAAATTACAACTACATGTCTGCAGTATGCTGCAACAGACCATTGGTAAGTCCCTCTTATTCAGCATGGTTGTAATTGAGTGAAAGTTCACTAAACAAGGGGCCGTAATCAGAGGACTAATGTAATAGACAGAATACTCATTACAGTAACTATGGTGTGGCCTATCGTGTATGGTATGTCTTTCCTTTCTTAACTTTTCTTAGTGGCTTAAATTCTACATATATAGACCTGTTGCTACCCACCTACATTTCATTCTTTTTGAGTGTCTTTGTGCCCATATGTGTGCGTCTGCTAAGAATAACTCAGCTAAGAATAACACATATGCCCCCAAAGAGAGTTTAAGTCACTTCCCCTCCAATAAACCTACTGGCCCATAAAGTGTCTAAATCTCTGGCTAACTTATCATAAGGTTCTTCCCATTGCTATCATTAAGAGAAATCCACTTCAAACCAACAAACCAACCACCGAGAAAGGGAAACAAATCGCTCACAGGTGGCAGGGAGAGGGGGAGCACTTTCCCTTCTTATCCTTTATTGAAATCAAGAGTCAAATAGCAAGACACACACATCACCAACTTACTTTTAAAAAGGGCCCAAGCTCAAAATATGTGCTTTGCATTCCGAAGATTTGGCCACTGGCATCTCTATTCAGATCAAGCTCAGGCCTCTGCTGGGCACTTTAAAAAGCTGCTGCCAGTCAAAAGAGACTGTTTTCTTGTTTCCAAAAGAACCTGCTTGGATGGGAAGGCATTCTATTCAACCGCAGTGAATAGCGTGACTGGAAGGAGCCCAGCCTCTCTTCCTCCAAGACCCTTCAGGCATTGCAGCTCACTTCTGGGATAAGTCTGTAGTGCCAGAAACCCTTTCACTATTTTTGCAAAATCTTCTTTCCAGGCAAAAGGGACATCATTGTTTTGTTTTTTTTTACAATAATTTGTTTTGAATTTTTCATGTTAGTGTTGCAGAGGTTCCTTTTATTCCTGGAGGGGGTGGAGGATGCTGTTTTCTCTCTGTCCACCACACTTTGCAGCTCACACTTTGCAGTCCATCTCAGAAAGCCTGATGGGTGGAAGAAAGAGCTCCCTCTTGGAGTCTTCCTTTGCCGTCTCATTAAAGGGGAAATGCCAGCCAGGCTGCAAAGTGCTGGAGGGATTAAATACAGGTGTGAAGATCAGGCTACTTCCTATAGCAGTGATGGCGAACCTTTTAGAGACTGAGTGCCCAAACTGCAACCCAAAACCCACTTATGCATCGTCGAGTGCCGGGTGGGTGTGGCCCATTGGGTGGGTGTGGCCCATTGGGTGGGTGTGGCCCATTGGGTGGCCGTGGCTGCGGTGGTAACGGCAGACTGGGTGGGACTAAAAAGTTCAATGAATCAATTCCAACTTTGCAAGATCTTTTTTTTTCCCACGAGAAGTTGAAATTGACTGATTAAACTTTTTTTTTTTTTTGCACACGGCGGTGGAGGCCTAAAGCGAAAAGGTTTTATAAAACCCAGCTGAAGGCCTAAGATTAGGGCGTTGGGGCACGTGCCCACAGAGAGGGCTCTGAGTGCTGCCTCTGGCACCCATGCCATAGGTTCGCCACCACTGTCCTATAGCCCTCTCATCAGATGGGACACACCCACATCACCAGGTGGAATGTGATCTGTCACATTCTGCAGGCATGAAACTGGAGGGAATGCACAGAGCTTTCAGCTGACCATTAGGACTGCAAAGTAGGCAGTTTAATCAATTGTCCTGAACTGCTGCTCTTTTTGAAGCAACAACAACAAAAAAATCCCCTTGCCTTTCATCGACTAAAAAGGGATGAAAGTCTTTAAAATCCTATTGCAAACTATGGTGAAGAAATGATAGCTCCTTGCTATTATTGTAGCCAGGTACTTTTTCCTCAGAACTGATGCTTTCGCATTGTGATGCTGGAGAAGACTCTTGAGAATCCCTTGGATTGCAAGGAGATCAAACCATTGATCCTAAAGGAAATCAACCCTGCCTGTTCTTTGGAAGGACAGATTTGGAAGCTGAAGTTCAAATACTCTGGCCACTTAATGAGAAGAAAGGAGTCATTGGAAAAGACCCTGATATTGGGAAAGATTGAAGGCAAAAGGAGGAGGGGACGGAAGAGGATGAGATGGTTATGTAGTGTCATCAATGCAATGAACGTGAATTTGGGCAAATTCTGGGAGAGACGGAGGACAGGGAGGCTTGGCATGCTATGGTCCATGGGGTTGCAAAGAGTCGGACATGACTTATATATGTTGACGGCAGCAAGACTACTGTATGCACAAAAATGGAAGGACATTTCGATTCCCACTATGGACGAATGGCTACAGAAACTGATGGAGTTGGCAGAGATGGTTAAATTGACTGTTTAAATTAAAGAAAAGAATATAAGTACTTTTGTTTATACTTTGAGACTGCTTCTGGACTTTGCTCTTGAGGTGGAAAAAATGAAACTTTGATTTTGGATTTTACTGATTAGATTGATTTGTTGTCATAGAAATGGCTAGTTTATACTATTATGGAAAAGTAAAAAGTTGAGGTTCGATGTTAATGCTTTATTCTACTGCAACAGAGAGAGTCGGAAGTCAATGCCTTTTCTTTTCTTTTCTTTTCTTTTCTTTTCTCCTTCTCCTTCTCCTTCTCCTTCTCCTTCTCCTCCTCACTTTTCTTTCCCTTTTCCCTCCCCACTGTGTCCTATTATTTGCTTTTGTATTTTTGTATTTTATTCTATAACCTAATAAAATGTTAAAAATTTGAAGGAAAAAAAAAGGAGTCGGACATGACATAGTGACTGAACAACTTTTGCCAGTGGCTGCAATCACCACCACATATTGCTGTGGTTGATTGGGGGTTGAGCAAGCAAGAGTGAAGAGAGGGAGATATAGGCCACATTCTGCAGATAAACATCTAGTAAAGTTGCTTTGATTTCAGGAGCCTGGATGTGGGATCAGGGCCAGCTGTCGCCATTTTGCTGCTCTGGGCAAAGGCATATTTTGGCACATATGTTCTTCAGCCCTGGTGAATTTTATTTCTTTTCTTGGATATTTTCACCCTCCTTACAAGTGAGTAATTTTATTTACATCAGAAACCATTGTTGTCATGCTGCAACAATTCTGCAAAATTATATTTAACACTCAAGTGGGCTTACTAGCTCACAGAGTAGGCCATTATTACTTTTCACTTTTTTGCAGGTAATCTTCATTTAATGGCCCTGTTTTCAGTGACTGTTCAATAGTGCTGAATGAGCAGACTTAAACTTAATTCTTGTAGTTGTGGTCACTGCAGTGTCCCCATGGACACAAGAAGATGATTGGAGCACTTGGCAACCGACTCACAATTCCGATGTTGCAGCATCCCCTGGTCATTTGATTGCCTTTTGCAACTTTCACAGCCAACTTCCAACAAGCAGAGTCAGCGGGGAAGTAAGTCACAAATAGTGATTGCGTGATGTCCTATCTAACAACTGCCATCATGCTTTACAAATGTATTGCTTAGCAATGAGTCCTAAATACTGATGTTAAGCAAGGTTAGCTGTATGGGGGATGGGGGGAGTGGAAGTCTTTTCAATTTTTGTGCAGTCTAAAATTCAGCCAAGGCCTTCTCAGCTTTAGCTTAGAGGTGGTTCTCAGTGGGATGAGCCAAGAGTTCCCACCAATGGGAAAACTGGTGAAAATTTTACAGAGCAAAATGTTAGCACGGTATTTTATAGAAAATTCCCCCTTTGTTCTGGTTTCAGATAACCCCCTGAAAAGTAAAAATATCTCCTGACTCAGCTCCCACAAAATATGCAAACTTACAGGTTCAGAGTTGGTTTGACACTGTGCAAAGCTGTTTCGTAGAAGAGCAATAACACCACACCACAGCCATGAGAATATCACCCATTGTCTCTTCTCAGTTGAAAGGACTTTGGAACCAGATTCTCTTTCAGTCAGGTGATAACTGTCAAGAAAACGCCACAGGGCAATCTTCCTGCCTAGCACAAAAGTTAATGCAGATATCATCTTTCAGAGATGGAAAGTTCAATTTGAAGTGCATCGCTTTCAGCTGGATTGGATTTTGCCCAGAATGAAGTTTCATAGTGAACTGAAAGGCTCCTTCTTCTGTGAAACACCCAGGAAATTTTAAAGGAAGGATGAAGAAACATTTTTACATATTGCTATTTTTAACTGTTTTTTAACTGTATAATTGTTGGATATTCTTTTTTGTACAACCTCTGGGGGAATGTGGAGAATCTAACCCAGGGTACTCAGGGCCTACCCTTTGGAGGGCACATCAAAGATTCCATTGCTCAAAGTGGGCGGGCCCCATTTAATTAAAATATTTCAATAGGTTTGGTTTCAATACTTTGAAGAATTCTTCCTTTCTGACTTTAACACAATTCCTCAGCAATTCAGGGAGAAACTTGGCACCTAAAGATTTAAGGATCCACCTTCAACCCTAAGGTTTATCCTTGAGCAGTAAGATATACTATACCACAATGGGGCAGATAACCCAGAACCCTCTTTTGGCATCTCTCATCCTGCTCTGCTGAACACAGAAACTCTAGAATCAACCAAGCAAACAGTGGAATATCCTTTCTTATCTTAATTTGGTGATGGGGTAACTGTATTATTCATTTCCATCTCTCTCTGTCTCAATCTCTCCCTCTTTCTCGCATACACACACACACACACACACACACACACTAAATGAGGATGACAGATGGTGCTTGTCAAGTGTGAGGAAAAGGAACACTGCTGTAAAATAAATAATAATGTATAAATACATAAATAAATAAAAAATACAAATAATGATAAAAGGGGAAGGGACAAGAACTATCTTATACATCAATATTTTATTGGCATTATTTTCAGCAATGCTTTGATTGTAGATTCTTTGGTGATTTAAAGCAGGGGTCCCCAACCCCCGGTCTGTGGACCAGTACCGGGCCGCGGCATGCCACACAAACAAACAAAACCCCATCCACAGAATGCAGGCAGCACACAAAACCATGCCCCCTCTAGTCTACAGAAAAACCTCTCTCCATGGAACTGGTCCCTGGTGCCCAAAAGATTAGGGACCTCTGATTTAAAGGATCCCCCTTTCATTAATGTGATAATAAAAGATGCATCCATACTGTTATTTATTGGTATTGAGCTCATGGCATGTGCATCAAGAGGATTCCTTTCCATACTGTTTATTCTTCATAGAGCCCATAGTTAGGGACACTTCAGCTCTTAATGACTATATGAAGTCACTGGGAGAAGTCATCTTCCATCTCTTAATAAGATATCATCCATATGCCACTATATTTTCTGCCCTGAATTGAATGAAAAATGAAAAATCCAGTTGCCCAAACACTGGATGTCAGGTACAGAAGCGTTCCATGACTATGACCTGTTATTCAACCTATTTCAGGTGTTGGAATTAGGGAGGTGCCAATAAGGTACCACAAATTGTAGGCTTCTGAATTAAGAATCACTCCATCATGCTTGACTTGACCCTGAGCTTTCATTGCTTTATCCCAACCAGGTCCTGATGGCCTTAAGCATCAGGACCTGATTGGGATAAAGGCCATCAGGACCTGGTTGGGATAAAGCAATGAAAGCTCAGGCTCAGCTCAAGCATGATGGAGCGATTCTTAATTCAGAAGCCTACAATTTGTGGCACCTTATTGGCACCTCCCTAATTCCGACACCTGAAATAGGTTGAATAACAGGTCATGGACAAGTACCTGACATCTGGTGTTTGGGCAACTGGAAGGGAATCCACTAATCACTTTCATCAACATATCCCACATGAAAAGTGTAAAGACAGCATTACTTGTCGTCTAGTTCCTGAGGCAGAATTGGGCTCTGCAGCTGGGACAGGGTAATTTATGCCAGCATACTTTCCTCCTAACTCTAAATAATATTATTCTTTTGAATTATTCTTCTATTATTATAAGAATAATAATAGAAGATGAGATTACGGTTTCATCTGATGCCACAGCACTTTTTACATTCATAAACCCAGAACTAATGAAAAAAAAATCTATGGCAGCAGTACTACACAATATATCTGACCATAACAAATACACTAAGATTGAAATATGCAGAATCATGGACCTCATTAATCTTTACCTCACTATTTATTTTCAGTATGGTGGTCAAATATACAAATTCAGTTTGATGGACAAATATACCAACAAATCATAGAAACATCCAAGAGCTCACCACTCTCAGGACTCATAGCAGAGACTGTAATGCAGCATCTAGAAACCATAATACTCTTACATATACAACTAAAAGTATGAATCTGATATATGGACAACACCTTTGTCATTATAAAAAAGGAACAACTAGAGAAGAGACATGAAAAAAATCAACACCATCTTCAAAGGAATATAATTCACAAGGGAAGAAGAAAATAATAACATGCTGCCCTTCCTAGATATCCTCATTAGCAGAGGAAATAGTGGCAGATTAGAAACACAAATTACTGAAAAACCACCCACACTAACCAATTGCTCCATAACTGAAATAACAACCCAACCTCCCACAAGATGAGTTGTGTAAGAACATTATTCAGATGAGCATAAATACATTGCAGCAATCCAGAACTCCAGAAAAAGGAAATAGTCTGCCTATACATCTTCCAATAAAATGGATATCCGCACAATTGTATCAAAAAGTGTCTGACTACTCAAATCAGTATAGCACAACCAGCACAATTACCAAAAGGGTAATTCTGCCATATATCAAAAACATCTCAGAAACAGCCAACAGACTACCCCATGGCATCACTACAGCACACAAACCAATTAAAGCCCTCCAAAACATCTTAAGTAATTCAAAAGATCCAGTAGCCCAAGAAATAAAAACAGGAGCCATCTACAACATACAGTGTAAAGACTATAATAACCACTATGTAGGACCGTCAGGAAGAAGACTAGCAGAAAACATCCTCAGTCAGAAGACCTGATGAAAACTTCTTAATTGTACAACATATGGACAGACTTAACCATAGTTTCAACTGGGAAAATGTGAACATCCTAGACCAAATTAAATATAAAAATGTTAGGGAATTCCTGGAAGCTTGACATTCAGACAAATTAGCCATCAACAGGCACATAGGAACAAAGAACATTTACAAACCATTCAAAAGAGAAAACAAAAAATGCTTAAAAGGAAATAAAAAGATCAGAACATTTCCTCTCCAGCAATCAACAACCAGATAAGCAGTGATTAATACCAGGATTAACTCCAGACAGTAAACAATACTCTAACAAGGAGCAAACTCCTCTCCCTCTAGCACTGAAGATGTTATCTAGTCAGGTAATGAAAGATCTGCAAGAAAGCAACTAAGCTCAGAGAGAATCAAGGACTCCACAAGGACTATTTCTAGAGTTACTTCTATTGGTAACTTCTATAGCAAGAGTTTTCTATTTCTATAGTAAGATTACAACTTATACAACAAAAAATAATATTTAGAGTTTATTAGACTCCATTCTGTTTGTATATTAAAAGGACTGCCAAAAAGAGCATTTTGTTAAAAATATAATAAGGGTAATACTTCTTTAAAATATTTTTATAATGGCTTATAGTTACTAGGTTTGGGGAGAAAGTAATGGATTATATAAATATGATTGTTCAATAAAAGCTAAAATTTTCAGAGGATAATATTCTTTTGAATTACATACCTAGTACTTGGAATTTGACAACTGGGTAATGTAAATGAATTCTTCATGCTCTTATTATGGCCAAAAGATTGATACTAAAGCATTGGAAAGATAAATGTATGGCTCCTTTCACTCAGTGGACAGAGAAACTGACTGCAATTGCCACCTATGAGTGGATTGCCTATAAACATACCTTGTATGGACGATTATAATGAAATATGGGAGTCATTTATACAAAATACAGTAGATTAAATATAGTTGCATAAATGTATCATGAATATGTACAGCTTGAATAATATTTACATTGGACAAATATATGGAGAGAATTGATATAATATTATGGGGGTTGTCCTATTTTTGTCACTTTTTTCTTACAGCACTTTTTTGTGTCCCCCCCCTTGAAAATGGACACATGTGTCACTTTCAATATTATTTTTCTGTTTTGCTCTATTTTTTGTTATGAATTTAAAAAGCAATAAAATATTTTTTTAAAAAAAGAATTGGTAATAATTTAACAGCTAACCAGCTTATGTAATGTAAGATGTAAGATGTAATGATGGGAATGACTCAGCAGGGTCTGTGTCTCTTTAAGAGCCTTTGTATAAAAGGGAAGGCTCCGCAGATGTGTTCTCTCTCTTCCGTTTCCTGCTGTAACTGTGGTGTATTGGATCCTGCTGTATTAGCATGTGTATGTCTATTGTTCCTGGTGTATAATATTGTAGATAGTGTAAGATAAACCACCATTTAATATAGACCATGTTTACTATGTTTACTCCAGGGTTTCTCATGCAATAAGACTGTGTATGCTCTGACAAGATGTTTCTGGGTTGAGGCAAGAATCAGTCAAATTCAACTGAGGATCGGCCAGGCTTCTTTTATGCTTTGTAGATATGTTAGGATTATAGCTGCAAAAAGGTGAACAGACTCAATGGAGGTGGGGATTTGGACAGCTGATAACCCAACATATCTGGAAGGAACCAGGCAGCCGAAGACACCAAGGGAGACAGAATAGATGAATCAGGAAAGTTAACCTTTTCTCCTCTTGCTGTACTGGGTTGCCTTCCGTCTCATAGCTGCACAGAGCAGTTTTGTACTGCAGTTGAGCTTCTGCAAAAGTGACAGACTCTGGGAAACAGCCATTAACAATACAGAGCGTGACTGCGATTATTTTGACATGAAGAAAATCAGCAACACAAGACAGCCCTAGCCATTAGCACATGAATTGCAACATGTGCATATTAGATCCTTATGCTGTCAAAGAAATATATGTGGTTTCTTTTAAATTCGGAGATTTGGCATGAACACTACTTCACAACATTCATTTAATTTGCTTTAACATTAAAGGCAACTACAGGTGATACAATACTAGGCAGTGTATCCCCCCCCCTTTTTTATGTTCTTCTTTTTACCTCCTGCCATTTCAAGAAAACTTTCCTTTTCTTGAAGGAAAGCAGTTGGGTCATATGTTATGAACAGCTATTAGAGATGGAGCAAAGGTCAATGAATAGAACACGTTCTTTGCTTGTCAAACTCAGGGGTTCAACCTCCTTGTCTATAATCTGGGGGAGCACCTCCCCGACTCTCTAGTCTGGGAGTGAGGATCCTATGACCCTTGTAGGAAACCAGAGATTTTCTTACTGCACATACCCAAGTAGAGATAAGAAATTGCTTAGTGCCTGTTTTCTAATACACAGGCTCATCTTACTATGACTTTGTCTGCATCTGAGGACATTTGCATGAAGTCCAAAGCATTTCCTCCAATAATTTTTTGAAGCCTGCACAACTCTAGCTTCCACTGCACATATTTTTACACTTGATTTCAAGGAAAATAAAAGCAACCTATTACTGTAAACAACTAATCATTCTTGCCTAAACTTTATAGCAGTCACACTCATATTAATCTCAATGTCAGGTGTCAACCAATTAAAAAATCCATCAAAATCCACCAGCATTATAAATATTTTAAAAAAACACAAAACATTTGGAGTTCTTTCTAGCATTTATTCTGTCATCACTGTGCAGTTCTAAGACTCCTGCAGGATCGAGAGTTTAAGCAAGGAGAATATGATCCAACAACCACTTTTTCCATCAAAAACACTGCAGCGGGCATGTAGAATTGAGAGGTAGGATCATGTCAGTTCCATTATTTATCTCAAGGACAGCACATCACGGGTCTTGAAGTCATGTTCGCATTCATTTATTGGTTAAAACTAGCTACTTATAATTGTGAAAGTTGGACCTTAAAAAAACAAGCTGGGAAGAAAATCGACTAGGTTTGAGCTGTGGTACTGCAGAAGGCTCCTGTGTATTCCTTGGACAGCAAAGATAACCAACAAGCAAATACTGGAGTAGATTACAACAGACACACCACTGGAAGGAACAATCACAAAACTACATCTTACTTATTTTGCCCTGTCATGTGGGAGAATTCACTGAAGAAAGCAATTATGTTTGGAAGAATTAGCAGTAAAAGGAAAGCAGGCAGCCAAAGAACATGGTGGCTGGACCCCAGACAGAGCATAGAAAAACTCAAAGAAGCAATAGTGCAAGATCAGAAGATGTGGAGAAACCTGGCCCACAGAATCGCCAAGAGTTGGACACGCCTGAATGGATAACATTGTCATATTCATCATCATGGGTTAAAACACAGAAAAGCAAAAAGTAGCTTTTCTTACAAAGTGGGTAGGTGTTGACTAGAATATTTATAATTTCTAAAAGANCTTCCTTCCTTCCTTCCTTCCTTCCTTCCTTCCTTCCTTCCTTCCTTCCTTCCTTCCTAGACAGCTATTTCCTGCCTCCACTCCACAAACATTCACGAGCTGCCACTAGCAAATGCTTTCCCTGTTTTCAGTACCTACTAAATATGTATTGCATACTCATACATCACTCTTTTATTGATACTTTTTCTAATTCTGTTCTGCTTTCTTTCTTTTCTTGATGTTTAAACCAGATGGCTTAAAATAGAGTTTGTACTCGGGGGGGGGGCAAAAAATTGTGGTTTTCTCCATGTCTTTAGAAGGCAATGGTGGAGGCATGCTGATGAATGAATAATAGAATAATAGAATAACAAATAATGTTAATTATTAATAAAATATCGGGCAAGAAGTTCAAAGAAGCCCTGGGCTTAAAAATTGTTGCCTTTCTCTTTCCTCCACTTTTTAAAAACCCCAACAAAAAAATTGTGCAATAGCAATGAGAACACTAAGGATATAAGGCAGCCTATAAGCAATAAAATATTTAAAAATTATATCTCCCCACCATAAAATATAGATACACTCAAATCTCTGCTAATAGCCTGGATGTTAGCTCCAGGCTTCCATTCTGTTGTATCTGGTCAAATTCTGGTCCCTAGTTTTAAATACTGCATATTACTCTGGAAGAAGAGAAACAGAATCTACCTGATTACTCCTTCAGTGACTGTTTAAAATTAATCTCTGACTTTTTCCTTCCCTTTCAGATCGCACCAGTCCTTTTTTAACTTTACTGTAGATAATTGCAAGTCTTCATAGCTGACCTTGGTTCATCTCAGAGAGGCTAAATAGGGTTTGACCTGTTTAGTACTTGAATAGGAGAATAGTTTGTCCTGCCTCAATTGGCCACGTTGTTTGATTCTGGACTATGTTTGATTCAACATAGTCAAAATTGCTTGGACAAGCAAGATGCTTGGACACAATTACAGTACCAATGGGTGCATAGTTAGAAGTCCTAAATGACCAGATTGTAGACAATCCTGGAGAAAATCTGTATTTATAGTCGCTAAGAGTTGACGCCATCTTGATGGTACAAACACAATTAATTAATAATAACAAAATCTTGAAAACCTGCCTAGGATTCTCTCTCTCTCTCTCTCTCTCTCTCTCTCTCTCTCTCTCCCTTTTCCTTTTCCTTTCTCCCTTAAATAAAATCAAGTTGGGGAAATCTTGAGTCTTTTTCTTATCTCCTTCCTGTCCATTCAGACTATGTTGATCTTTACATAATGGCTGCTGATTTCCTTTTCAAGGCCATCTCTGTACTCCAGGGGTCTTCAAACTTGGCCCTTTTATGACTTGTGGATTTCAACTCCCAGAATTCCTCAGCCAGTGTGCCTGGCTGAGAAATTCTGGGAGTTGAAGTCCACAAGTCATAAAAGGGCCAAGTTTGAAGACCCCTGACCTAAAGGCTCTGTCTTGGTCAAATACATCCTTCAGCTTTTTTGCTGATGCCTGACAAATATGCTAACCTTGAGAGTGATTAGTTGAATTTTAAAAAAATTAGTTTACAGAGAGTAATTCGCATTTCATAACTGCAGTCCAGAAGCAACATCCCTGCACCTGAAGCATATTTTAGAAACTGTGACCTTAAATTAACAAATGGGCACCACCAGAGACCCAAAGTTTCTCCTAACTGACAACAGAAGAAAATGACTTACTTAGTAGCAGTATTTCCATGATCGTCAACACCCTAATATATGTATGTAATTTAAAATTAATATTATTTAGAATGAAGAAGGCAAATCTGTTGGGAAGGGAAGTTATTATGATGGCAATAATTCATAATTCAGTTGGCTTTCAGAAAAGCATCCAAGCAGACGTAGCATCACATCTTAATCTAAACAGTTTGTGATTACTGAACAACAGATTGCTTGCCAGCCATATTTCAAAATAAAGTTTTGACAGGGCATTTTTTGATGGATCTTTAACATATTGCTGGAGTTTGCACTACTTTTTCCACGTCCTTGCTTTTATGGTACATGTTCAACCCTTGATAATATTTTCTATCGTGCCAGAGAAATCCTTAGAAACATAATTAAGGTCTGGAATTCACAATGCCGTCTTAAATACATTTAAAGTCCTGTTGACTTAATTGGAGAGAAACATCCTTAAGGTTATGCAAGGCTGCAGCCCAAGAATTTGACGTTAGCATAATTACAGATAATGGAATGAATCAACAGACAATCATGAGAACACATTATTTTTAAAGAATCAAGGAGTTGAAAAGGATCTTGGTAAGGCATCTGACTGGAATTCCTAAACGATGCACAATCTGCCAGCAAAGGAAGGCCTACCATCTTTAAAAGGCAGGATGAGACAATCCTGTAGACGTACGATGTCTTTGTAATATTAGCTTTAATTGCAAATCTGTGGTAGAGCATATGGGAAGCAGGTAACTTCCAGAACTCCAACAGGTGAATCATGCAATCCTTATCTTAATTTTCAATGACTGAATTTCATTTCAGACACAGCAAAAGTTTCTCAATGTGTCCATCTGTTTCACTTTCAAGGAACCCTGCCAAGCACTCTGTTCATTTTTGAGCACCCCCAGGTAGATCATTATTCAGGGCTTATTAACAGTTATGAAAACTACATTATAAAGACATTTTGGCAATTTCTTGATTCTCTTCTAGTGGCATTTCAGGTTTTTTAAAAAATCAGTTTCTCAGAGCCAAGGACAAGAACAATGGTGATGATGTAATGACGTCACTAGAGGGGACAGGGCCAAATTCTGCAGTCTTTTAAAATGATTTCTCAAGATTTTGTTGTTGTTGTTGTTGTTGTTGTTGTTAATATTAAAAAGTTATGTTAAATCTACTGGGTCTTTAATATGCTCATTTCTCCCCTCTTTCTCTGCCTGAAATCATGAGAAATCACATTGCCATTGCTAGAGGGTTTGTCACACTGAATTTCCACGATGCTGTTTTAAGAGTGCTTAAATCAGGAGTCTTCGAACTTGGCCCTTTTATGACTTGTGGACTTCAACTCCCTGAATTCCTCAGCCAGCGTGCCATTGCCTGCCATTTCATTCTGGAAATATTAATCTAATAATAATTCAAACAGATATGCATCCGCCACATAACTCCCCAGACTTAACAACTGGTGATAAGAAAGACAAAAAAAAAAAAAAAGGTAAACGTGGCAGTACCTGGTGACCGCAAAATAGAAGAGAAAGAACTGAAGAAAAAAAAAATCATAAAATACGAAGACCTGTAAACAGAAGTAGAAAATGACTGTGGTAAAAGAAAGCAAAGATAGTACCAACAGTAATAGTGGCAATCTCCAAAACATCTGGTGCACCACTTAAAGCCCATCGGCACTGGCAAAAATCATCATCAGTCAATTGCAAAAGGCAGCTTTACTTGGAACATCCTGCAGTAATACCTTTAATCCCATCAAACAACATCTGCCTATCCCAAGTCCTTAGGAAGGACTCAATGGCTGGATGAAAATGCCAAATGCAATCTGGCTGACTGTGCAACCCACATAAATAGGTAGGTAGGCAGACAGACAGACAGACAGATAGACAGACAGACAGACAGACAGACACATACATACGTACGTACGTACATACGTACGTACATACGTACATACATACATACATACATACATACATAATACAAGTTCTGACCGACTGTGCAACCCACATAAATAAATAAGTAAGTAAGTAAGTAAGTAAATAAATAAACAAATAAATAAATAAATAAATTTCTTCCAGACCTAGTCTGCTCCCTATTTACAGTATGAACAAGCCAATAATTCACTCTTCTGCTCATCTGAACCTTCAGAGAGATAATATCGCTTATGAGAATGATTATGTTTTTACATCACAATGTAAAAACAAAAAGAATCCCTTCCTTAAAACAAAGTGAGCCAGATACTATTAAACATCCCTCAGAGGTGATTCATGTCATGACAGAATGAAATCCTAATCAAGGGCACGAGGAAGGAGGCAACAGTTGCTGTGGCATTTCCCCACTGTTTTGCTTCGTCTCCCACCAGAGCTGCTCTCCAAAGCGAGAGGCTTCGGCCTCCACTGACAGAGAATTGTTCTTTTCTTGCCAAAGGCGGAGAGCCACATAACATAGCATGTCTATGAAGCCAACAGTGTTGCTCCCAGAGGCAAAATATTTCTCACTTCAATAATAAATTGTGTAGTCAGACACCTGACAGACTTAAGGGCAAGTTGCTGGCTGCTTCTGCTCACTCTGTTGATTTTTAAATAAGGCCACTGCTGTGTGCCAAAATAAATGAAAGAGTATTTTTTAAGAATGCTGCCAGGGAGCCATTCACAACCCTGCTCAATAACCCTCTTCAGATAACATCTTCCCATAAAGTTCAAATTTAGCCGTCGGGATTGACCACAACGAAGGGAATTGCTTAGTAATTTCTCGCAAACGTTTTAGACCATGAGGGAATCGCTCATCTCACGCAAACTGACTAGTAACTTTCCCAACTACACCTTTCAATCAGTGGTCAGCAATTTACATAAAAACTTAATTAAAAAGGGGGGGGGAGGTATTCATCCTTGTGTCAGCTGCCACCTTATTTTCATTGCAACAACACAGCATTTAGATATTGGACAGGTGAGAGAAGGTTTCCTATCCATTAGAAGGAGATTCAACATAATAATTATCTGTTCTTCAGGGTGTGATACAAGATACAACTATTCCAAGTGTGCCTATTGGAGTTATAATATTATAGCATCCAGTGTTCATATCTCTGCCTGGGGCGGGTGTGTTCAGAGAGTGGGATTTTAGGGCACGTAACCCTGCAGAGCAGTGGTTCTCAACCTGTGGGTCGGGACCCCATTTGGGGTCGATCGACCATTTCACGGGGGTCGCCAAGCAAGGCTGTCGGCCATTTTTTTTGTCCGCCATTTTTTTTGTCCGCCATTTTTTTCCCCTTTTCCGGCGGGTGCCTTACCTCCCTTGGGCTGGGCCAGCTGGTGGTCAGCCTGCTCCGTCTCTGCCGCTTGCCAGCTACGCCTCGGCCGGCGCAGGGGGCGGAACCACGCATGCGCGGCGCTCCCGGGCAGGGAAAGTCCTTGACTTACGACCGGTTGGGTAGTCCTCGACTTACGACCGGTTTAGTCCTCGACTTACGACCGGTTGGGGTCGCGGCATTAAAAAGGTTGAGAACCACTGCTGCAGAGGTTCAGAGGGAAAGAACTTAAATCTGGCCTAAAAAAGCAATTTTTTATTCCAAGAGAATTGTGAATACTTTGCAGATCCCCTCTGAAGATTCCCTTTGCAACCCAACTTTGAGTGAATGTTTGGCCTGTTCATATCCCAGAGACATCAATAATGCTGCTGATAGTCCATAAGGTGTTACTTTTGGTTCAGCCACAGCTTTCCAATTTGAAGTGTAAAAGTCAACAAAACTAGATGCAATACATCTGTTGGGAAATACTGGATCTTTAGCCAGTAATTAAACAACAATTTTCCAAGTTGAACCCTGTTTCCAATAAGATCGGGGAATTTGCTCCCTTCCTCCCCTGCATTGAAGAACAAATGTTGATTTGCACTGCTTCCAAAGTACTATTCTTGGTTGATCAGCAGTTGATCACCACATGGAGGACAACATTCCTATTTTGGCTGGCATCATCTCTGTTCCGCAATAAGAAAATCCTGATTTTCAGAAATTCTCAATTCAGATAAATATTCCAACAATATATTCGTTGGCACCTTCAAATCTGGATGATTAAACTAAAATTTGCCTTGGTAAATATCAGTTTATAACCCATAGGTGGGATCTGGATTTATTAGAGCAGAACCCAGGAAACTGGCAGGATTTAAACCGACCCATCCGACTTGAGTCCCACAGAGTCTGAATATGATCTGTTTTTAGAGATGCAGAATTTTATACTGGAATTAATTTTGGAGCACATTGTAAGCAAATATCAAACTCCATTTCTGGGAAAGAGAGAGAGGAAAATAACTGTAATAACTTTCAGCAGAGCACTGGCAAAGCTTTTGTGAATAACATGAAGGGGCATTTCATCATGCTTGATGGACATGTAAAAAAAGTTTAAAAACTTTGGATGGAAATGCACACATCGATTCAGAAGATTTTAAAGATTCAAGTACAATTAAAACCTGACAATTGTAGAACATAGAATAATAGGGTTGGAAGGGATTGTGGGGGTCTTCACATTCAACCCCCTTCCCATGGCAGAAGATTGTATATCATTCCTGACAAATGGCTGTCCAGTCTCTTCTTGAAAACCTCCAGTTATGGAGCCATTCCACTAATTACTTGTTCTCACTGCCAGGACATTTCTCTTTAATTCTAGATTGTATCTCTCTTTAATGGTCTTCTACCTGTTACTACTTCTTCTGCCCTCAAGTATTTTAAAGAATAGGTTGACCTCCTCATCTCTGTGACAGCCCCTCAAGTATTGGAAGACTGCTATCGTATTACCCCTAGTCCTTCTTTTTGTTAAGCTAGGGGTAGGCAACCTCGGCTCTTTTATGACTCATGGACTTCAACTGACTCAGGAATTCTGTGAGTTGAAGTCCATGAGTCATAAAAGAGCCGAGGTTGCCTACCCCTGACACCTAGTTCCTTCAACTGCTCATTGTATGGTTTATCCTCCAAACCCTTTAATATCTTTGTTGTTCTTCTCTGCACTCTTTCTAGGGTCTCTTTTCTTTGGAACTAATGGACAAGCAACTAGAAAATAGTCATGAAACTGCATTTTTATATATGAAACTGCAGTGGGTCTCAAAAGTGGAAAAGTTTGACGCAACAAAGGAATGGTTGAAGATGGTGAAACTTGCGAAGATGGCTAAATTAACTCTGAGTTAATTTGCCTTTACTTTTTATTAGTTTGCATCCGTTTTTATGCTCTTTGTAAAATGTTTAATAAAAAATGTTATAAAAAAAGAGATTACTGGCAAGGTTTCAAGATGTCGCCAGCTCCTTCTCATTCCCCCAGGTGGGAAGGCAGCATGGCTTCAACACTGAAGCCAGAATGTTGGAGATACAGTACATTCTGTACAGGTAGTCTTCATTTACCAACTGCCTTGTGTACTGACTCTTCGAAGAAGATACGACAGTCTAAAACCCCCCAGCTTTGTGACCAATCATTTGCATTTTTATAATTGTTGCATCATCCTACAGTCGTGTGTTCACCATTCAGTGACTTCGCAACTGTTGTGGTGTCCCGCAACAGTTGTCTGCTTCCCAACCAGTTTGCACAAGCAGATTTAATAGAGAAGGCAGAAGTAAAATCTTAAGCCACAGTCATATGATGTTTCACTTAACAACTGTGATGCTTTGCTTAATCACAAAGGGGAAGTGAGAATGCAAATCTGTTGTGGTTGTGTGATTTTTCTGCTTAGTGATGGTGACACATAGTGACAGTTGCTGGTCCCATTATGCTTGCTAAGTGACAACTACTGCAGACACTTGCTTCCCCTACTGCTCTTTGCCTCTAACAACAATAATGTCTTCCTTCCTTCCTTCCTCCCTTCCTTCCTTCCTTCCTTCCTTCCTTCCTCCCTCCCTCCCTCCCTCCCTCCCTCCCTTCCTTCCTTCCTTCCTTCCTTCCTTCTTTCCTCCCTTCCTCCCTTCCCTTCCCTTCCTTTCCCTCCTTCCTCCTCCTCCTCCTCCTCCTCCTCCTCCTCCTCCTCCTCCTCTTGTAGGACTAACATGGCTCAGTTGAAAGGGTTTCAGTGTTCCCATAATTCATTGTATGGTAAGAACTAGTATTTAGTCCTAAGGAAAACTTGGTCTGTTTTGGATTAAATTTAAATCTCCAGAGGTTAGCTGATTGGGTCACCTTTCCACAACACACCATGTAACTAGTTAAGCTATTAATGGGAACATGGCCAATGGTTTAATTTACACACTATATTTAAACTGTTTTCTGAATTAACTTTTTTTTCTGAAATCATACAACACACTAAAGGAAAAAAATAAAAAATAATAAGTTTAATATTCACCAAGCCAAGCATATTATGCAAATGCATTGGCCGTATCTTTAACCTGGTTTAAGTGTGTTGTGTAGACACAGTTATTTGGAAATAGATGATAGTGTATTTTCTACTCTGTGATGTACTGTTACAGAACAATAAGTCAGTTTTCATTTTCAAAAAATATCAACATGAGTACAAGGTGGTCAAGTACCTAAATCTGATTTAGACAATACTTTAGGGAGCTACATTTCTTTCACATTGCTTGTGCAAAATCTTTTTTTTTAACAGGAAACCAGCTACTGCAAATACATATTATGTTGCCTAAAGCAGTGCAGTCCATCTGGCATTGAGCTTCAGAAATTACATCATCCCGTCTGTTTCTTCTTCATGAATTAGAAATAATGTTGATTAGCACTCTGTCATTCATTTATTTATTTGCAATGCTACAACTTCAAGACACAAATTGTAGAAGATACTTGTGAGAAAAGAAGCTGGAGAATCCGTAATTTGAATAGTAGTCCGATCCAATCCAGTCTAGTTATAACCTTCTTCCAAATGCCTTCTAATTCTTTCCTATTGACATTAAACCATGACAATCTTTTTCATGAGTTTTGGGGTACTTATGGCCCTCATGTTGTGCTCACCTGGCAAAGCATAGCAATACAATAGCAAACATGAAATTTGACCAATCATAACGTGCCTTACTTAGAAATAAAGTTTCATAAGTGTCTATGTGTATTACAGTTTGTGATCATAATCAGCTGCCTTATGCCAAGTCAGATTAATCCAGAATTTGAATGTGAATCTAGGGTAGAACAAAATTTGTGGCACTGTTATGCAACCATCCTATGGATTTAGCTTTTAATTTCTTAAGTCAACACCAATGAAGACTCCAAATTGACCCATAACAGCTATAACTTCCCATTTCTCTGATTTCTATCTTGCTGCAGGTTAACTCACATATGTATATTTTAAAAATGAAACAAATAGATAGAATAACAAAGTTTAGGCTTATATTCAGCCTCTTGGTTATTGATGGAGATTCCTTAATTAGCCCGATGAATCCAAAATAGGTTTATCAAATGGAATGAATAATCCCTTATAAGACAGACAGCAGTTCTACCTTCAAGTACAAGAAGCATAGCCTCAACATAAATGTTTAAAAATCTATCTTGAATATAGACATAAATCACAGGAGAACACTTACCTGGCTCTGTGGGGCCCAGGGATAGTCTTGGGATAGCAATACTTATCATCCTCAAGAATTTGTCTGTCTAATTCTCAACTTGTTAAAAAAAAAAAAAAGGTTGCGATTTACTCAGAACACTTGAAAAGTGATAGAAACTTGTCTGCAGTTTTTGTCTATCCTAACAGTTTGATATCATTCTCAGTCCCACAAAAAGTACATAAAACGCCTCATGTTGCTGACATTGGTATTAATAGGGAAATGATGCTATTTACTCTCTTGACAAACACACTTTATTTGCCAGGTTTAAGTTTAATAGTAGTATATAAAGCTTGGAACCGCTTGTTATAAAATCACACCAGAAGGGTTCATAAAGGTGCATACCAAATAAGGACCTTGGAGTGCTACAAAAAATCATAAACACACACAAACATGTATTTTAATTGCATAAAATCCATTTAAAATTATACATGAAATTTGCTACACAAGATTTTAAAAATTACAGTCCCATAAAAGCCACACAAATTTTAAAAGCCAAAAAAAACCCAACCCCTGAACAAACTTAAGTTTTGTGAGGTTCTGCGGATTGCCTTGGAGATGAAGCTCTAAATTGTAGCTTGTTTATCTTATGCCTACATCTGACATTGCACTTGGTTTACAAAATGTGTATTTTAGCATTTCCTCATAACACTGATTAGAAGCTATTAGTATGTTATAATAATAATAGTAGTAGTAGTAGTAATAATAATAGTAGTAGTAGTAATAGTAATAATGTTGGAAGGGATCTTGGAGGTCATCTAGTCCAACCCCCTGCTCAAGTAGGAAACCCTTTACAATTTCAGACAAATGGCTGTCCAGTCTCTTCTTAAAAACTTCCAGTGTTGGAGCATTCACAGCTTCTGGAGGCAGGTTATTCCACTGATTAATTGTTCTAACTGTCAGGAAGTTTCTCCTTAGTTCTAGGTTGCTTCTCTCTTTGGTCTGTTTCCACCCGTTGCTTCTTGTCCTGCCTTCAGGTGCTTTGGAGAATAGCTTGACTCCCTCTTCTTTGTGGCAGCCCCTGAGATATTGGAACACTGCTATCATGTCCCCCCTCATCCTTCTCTTCATTAGACTAGACATACCCAATTCCAGCAACCGTTCCAGCATTGATCTCACAGTGCATCTTATTTTGTAATTTCCCTGAACTCTGTGCATAGTTATTTAAAGTATTAGTATATTGTTTATTATTATTAGACTGATTAGTGTGCTATTTAAATAGCTTTGTTTTTTCTGCTGAAGACTTTATTAAACTAATAATATAATGTCATTCTGTGCTGTTATGTCCTTCCAGGTGAGTGTTTTGGGGTTCCTACCTTATGACTTTAGAGCAGGAGTCCCCAACCCCCGGTTCATGGACCAGTACTGGGCTGTGGCATGCCAGCAACCAGTCCGCACAAACAAGCAAAGCCCCATCTGCGGGATGCAGGCAGCACACAAAGCCATGCACTCTCCGGTCCACGGAAAAACCTTTCTCCATGGAACCAGTCCCTGGTGCCCAAAAGGTTGGGGACCTCTGCTCTAGAGACTCTAAAAAGATTATTAGGGGACTGGAGGCTAATACATACAAAAAACGGTTGAAGGAATTGGGCATGTCTAGTGTATTGAAGAGAAGGATTGGGATGACATGTTAGCAGTGTTCCAATATCTCAGGGGCTGCCACAAAGAAGAAGGGGTCAACCTATTTTCCAAAGCACCAGAAGGCAGGACAAGAAGCAACGGATGGAAACTAATCAAGGGGAAAATCAACCTAGAACTAAAGAGAAATTTCCTGACAGAACAATTAGTCAGTGGAACAGAAGTTGTGGATGCTCCGACACTGGAGATCCTTAAGAAGAAATTGGACAACTATTTGTCTGAAATGTTACAGGGTTTCCTGTTTGAGCAAGGGGTTGGACTGGAAGACCTCCAAGTTTCTTTCCAATTCTGTTATTCTGTTAAGATTCTGTTATTCTGACTTGCTAAGTTGTCTGATTGGCAAGTGCATTCCATTTTCAAGAAACTATGGGCAAAAAGAGTAAATCCTATTATTAACTCAGTGTCATCCTTTTTATTTATTTATTGTGATTTTCCCTGATGTTGTCATGATTCCCTAAAGTTCTGGGGAGTTTTTTTTTTAATAAGAAGAATTGCAGACATTCAGCAAAAAACAGAAAAAAGAAAGAGATGCGTATGGTAAGGTCTGTCAAGTCCCCCGATGCATTAAAGCAACATTAATCATTATCGTTCCAATCTAGGAGCTACGCAGTGATGAGAAGAAATGGTAATTGATTGCCATCCCTTTTCTCAGCTATTCTTGAAGGCTGATACGGGAAGACGCCTTACTCAGAGAAGCAATTTCCCTGTGACTTTGGACACACAAAAACAACACAGCATGTTCTTGTCCAGTGCCTGTACTACTAGCATTCATGCTAGACTCATCTCACTATTACTGCATAAATACCCAAGGCACGCAGGACAATTTTATACCACCCTTTGCTTTCAACTACTAACCTTCCTATAACATATAGTGTTGCCACATTCTGTGCAGCAGAACTAATATTTTTCAGATGATGGCTTGTACTATAAACTAGATTAAATGAACATCTAGTTCACTATATTAGAGTTCATTGTAACTTGATAGCTATAGTTTTCCGTATGCTATCTGTTGCTCCTATCCCTTCTTTAAGAATCTTTTAGAACCTCACTTGCATATATATACTTTTAGCTTTTAATTCATATATCTATTATGTTTTCTAGATTTTCATACTATTTTGGAGATTTTTATGTTTACTCTTGATGCCACCTTTATTTTTTTTTTCATGACTTCATCCCAGCCTTCTCAGGCTGGTGCATAACCATAATCAAGATTTAATTTATTTGATTTATTGAATCGATTGTCATAGATGTATATGCACAGAGTTCAGGGAAATTGCAAAATAAGATGCACTGTGAGATCAATGCTGCAGTGGACGAAGAAGATTTCTGGGGATTCTCCAAGCCAACCTTTGGCCAACAGCAACCCAAACCCGTCTAATTGTTCTCCACTGCATGGACACCGGTCTCAAAACCCTAGCACTGATCTTTTAAAGGTTATTTGAACATGTAATAATCAAACAAACCTAAAGTGGCTGCTATGCTGTTAAGAAATAAGAAATCATTTGAGGGCGCAGGTGTTTCTGATAAAGAGCAGAGCTGGATCTGAACATTAGAACATGGTTTTGACCAAACACAGACTCAAAATACATTAAAGCAAGCTTGCATTTGGTATTTTTCTGCCACTGATATGGCAGCTTTGCACAGAGCCTTATAGATCCAGTAAAAGACCACTTCACTAACTTCTGATGCAAGTAGTTGGCTGACTCTTTTTATTTTATCGATTTATTAAATTTATATGGTGCCCATCTTGCTATCCAGCAATCCCATCAATTTATATGACCCTTGCTGTGTGTGTGTGCTCTAATGGGTGCCAATTCAAAATGTATCATTGCAGCTGCTCCTGCAATGAGATATATTCTTTTGCCCCTACACTATATTAATAACTACAGCTTCTTCTACAAAGGCATCTTACTGTCACAGAGCATTAACCATTTTCTGTAATGTAAAATGAGGCCTTTTTCTGCCATTGCCAGAACATCTAGAGCTATAAGCTTAATTGTATGAGTAATGGTACATATTCAATTTGGAACAGCCTAATTCTTGATGATGGGATTAGCTGTTTGAGATTAAGGGCTAAGCTTTCATTAAGATGATAAACCACCTTCTAGACTCTTCCATTTCAGGTGGATGGTATGCATGTAAGAAAATCAGCTGGCTGGAGAGATCTTGGAGAGAACATAATCATGACTCCACAGAGGAAGATAGCTTTGTGAGAAAAAAGTCCAGCCTGAGTGTTTTCTGCTGATCCCTCATGGAAGCTACTTGGTCGTGGTGCCCTCCAATTAAGACATGAAGTGAAAGACTGGTCAACTCAATGAGAATGGACCAACCCCCCTCTAGGACTCTCTCTGGTCTATGCACTACATGTAGCCCCAAATTCTAGGTTTTTACAGACACGAGAACATCCTATTAACATTTGGCAGCAAATGCCCCAAATCATCAGTGTGATTTCTTTCTGATTTTTTTTTGAAGAATTTAAGGAAATATGACATACTGTTTATGTGAGAGCCAATTGGTGCAGTGATTAAGACATTAGCCTAGAAACTGGAAGACCATGAGTTCTAGTTATACCTTGGGCATAAAGACAGGTGGATGACCTTGGACTAGTCACTCACTCTTAGACCTAGAAAAGAGGCAATGGCAAACCACTTCTGAAAAGCCTTGCCAAGAAAATTGCAGGGATTTGTCCAGGCAATCTCTAAGAATTGGACACAACAGGAAGAAAAATAAGTGTTTAGGTAGGCGATGCCCCACACCTTCAGCAGCTGGCAACACCTGGGTAGTAGGCTACATTAGGAAGTTGTGAAAACTATCCCAGGTGAAGCTGGTGGGAAGCCCTTTCCTTGTGGTTGCCAAGGAAATGGCCAAGGAAACATCATGAAGTTTGCAGGAGGAATTAAGTTTGATTCAGAAGAAACTTTGGCTTCTTATCTATCAAACTTGTTAAACCCTGTGCAAAATCTGATTTTATCTCTTTGTATAATGTCATGGTATCATTTCCCCAAGCCCTTGGCCCCTGAAAATAATGCTTGAAGTTCAGCGATAATCACACTGATACATGTAGAAGAGATGTAGCTGAGAGGGAAATACTATTTTGAATAGCAAACAGACTGTAGACACAACTTGACACCAGCAGCATTCAGCTAGGCTGTGCAGGAGTGTTGCATCATGCAGAGGCCATGCCCACCCCAGCTCCGGCAATGTGAAAAAAGTCACGATACCTCGCAACATGTCATGTGACATGGCGAGTTTGACACCCATGAGCTAGGCTGAATCAAGTTCAGAGCAGCTGTGCTAGACTGAGATAGAAGGTGATTACGAGAGAAGAAAAAATCCAGCTTTGCATAAACAGTGTGAAATTTTGGTGCAGGGGTCTTCAAACGTGGCCCTTTTATGATTTGTGGACTTCAACTCCCAGAATTCCTCAGCCAGGCATGCTGGCTAAGGAATTCTGGGAGTTGAAGTCCACAAATCATAAAAGGGCCAAGTTTGAAGACCCCTGTTTTGGTGGATGTTAGTGACAGCAAACATAGGCTGTTGAGGTTCTTGGGTGGTGGTGGTTAAAGAGACTATTCATTATTGTTAGATCTGCTGTAGGCTAAACACATTTTGCAAGTTTGATCATTAATGGAGAGAACGGTTTAAAAATAGTCACCACTGCCAAGACAACTGGATTGGTAGTAGTATTATTGCCTTCTCTATCTTCACCCCCATCTTTAGCAGCTTATGGCTTCCTAGGAATGAATCTACTTTCATTTCTCCATATTGACTTGTTACCATATGCATTAACTGTAAGAAGAATAGAAAATTAGATATTTGATGAGTCTTTTCTTCCTGCTATAGTTAAAAGAAAACTGATGGCTTTTGGTATGGTTAGTGTAATAGTTTTTCTAGCCTTATTTTGAACTGGGTGCAAAATTAAGACCCAAAATCTCAGCAAAATAAATGCACCATGATTTGCTAGTTATATGTAACTACTGCTTTAAAAGTTCTAGCGTTTGGAATAATTTATCAATTAGCTGGTATCTAAGGAGAATTATACACTACATCTTTTGTTGGATTATCATAATACATTTTTAAATTACATGTACTTGCTGATACTAATTAATGTTGCAGAAGTATTAAATAAATGGAAGTAAACAGTAATTGAAGGGACTCTTTCTGTCTTTCAAATTAACCATTACAAAGAGAGATCTCTGAAAATGATGTACAATCTTGAAAATATATTAAATTATTCAGGAGCAAAGGGATAACACATTTACATAGTACCCAAACAATTAAATTATGTGTATGAGTTGGGATATTGTATTGTACATATAATTATAGACCTAATTATGTAGACTTAATGAATATATTTGTAGAGATTAGGTCTTTGATCAGGATTTGCAGATTTGGATTTGAATCTCTGTTTAGCCACCAAATTCGCTAAATAAATCTGCATCTTAAAATCTCTGAATGAGTTGGAAAGGTCATCAAGTCCAACATAGTTGCACCTCTAACAAATAACTCTCAAATCTCTACTTAAATCTTTCCAGCAAAATGTCTACCATTTAACCACTTTTACTATTAAGATGTTTCTTCTAATATTTAGAATATTTGCTTCCTGCAGTTTTATCCCCGATGGCTATAATCCCTTCTTTGTGGTGCCTGTAGTGGTGCAGTGGTTAGAATGCAGTACTGTGGGCTACTTTTTCTGCCTACTGGCTGCCTGCAATTTGGCGGTTTGATTCTCACCGGCTCAAGGTTGACTCAACCTTCCATCCTTCCGAGGTGGGTAAAATGAGGACTCAGATTGTTGGGGGCCGTATGCTGACTCTGTAAACCACATAGAGGGGCACTGTGAAGCGGTATATAAGTCTAACTGCTATTGCTATTCCTTAGATCAACAAAGATCCATTCCATCTTTTGCTGGCAGTTTAATCGAGGTTTGGAGATCTAATTATTCCTAGTACCTTCAGAGCAGGATTTCAGGAATTCAGCTAGAAATCCAAAGCTCCACTCATTTCATTTTTTTAAAAAAGGGGAGGAAATATACATCTACCGTGCAATTCCTGTAAGACTGAAGTCCAGAGTCTAAAATCAAGCATTTACACCACTACGTATTCTGCAACCTTGTGGCACAGTCCAAATAAAATAACTTTTATGCCCGCCTGAGCAGCTTGATATAAGATGCAATGTATCATGAATTGGAGGTAGAGAGGTTGAGGGGGGGAAAACTAGAAATAAGATTGGATTAAAAAGAAATAACGTGACACCATTATTATTACTATCATTACAACTATTCAGTTCATCATTGGCAGTTTGGCAGTAAACGATATAATTGGGTTTCCATATATTAAAAGTTCACTTTGATTAATTTTGCCTTTAGTACTAAAGCAGCTCAATTGGGTATGTATTAAATATAGAAAAATCAAAGCCTCCCCGGAGTAATCTTTAATAGAAAAATCTGAAAGGAATTATTCAATTAAAGTGGTGATAGTGAAAGATGCCCCTGGTTAAAAATTCATACATATATTTTAGTGATAGCATACCTCAAGCAAAACTTTATATGTGTACATTTGTGTTATTCAGCAGTTTATAAATCACAGTGCGGCAACCTGTGATTTCATTCACTGATGAAATATGAACAGAAAGTGCTAAAATAAAATTCCCTGTTTCCTATCTAACAATGTCAAGTTGAATAATTTTCTCAAGCAGTCTGGTACGAAAATGATTTTCATTTCACTGACTAAGCCCAAACTGACATTTCATTCTGATTATCCACAAATGGATATACTCTGAAAACAGTGTCAACGATGCAGTATTATACACAATATTATAATGTATTATTTATATTTATTAATCAACCTGATAATAAACACTGAAACTTTAAAAAAGACATTTCTTTTTAAAAGACACTGTCAGTATGACTAAACCAGGGTTCTTCAAACTTGGCCCTTTTATGACTTGTGGACTTCAACTTCCAGAATTCCTCAGCAGGGCACACTAGCTGAGGAATTCTGGGAGTTGAAGTCCACAAGTCATAAAAGGGCCAGGTTTGAAGACCCCTGGACTAAACTATTCTCCTTTTATTCAAAGAACTTCAACTTCAACTGGGAACCATGCTAATCTTTGCACAAGCCAATTGAAATATGCAAGAGAATTCTTAGACCCAAGGCATTCTAACACAGCAAAAGACCTATAGACGTAAACTCTATGTACGGTCCTATCAAGATTCTAACAGCATCTACTCAACACATAACATTTTCCTCATCCCAAAATGGCAACCAAATAAAGTAGAGCTATCTCCGTATCAATTTAAAATCTAAAAACAGGCTTCAGTTCTGCAATCACAGGACAAGACAACTCCCATCCAATGAACCGCCCCATAACATAGTTGTTAGCACCACAGATGACCCAAGAAGCCATCAACATATAGATAAAATAGCAATACTTTATCAACCAAATAATCTACCAGCAACACGATATCAATCACTTAGAAAACAATATCCTGTCTCCAATGGGACTACTCCTTCCAAACACCCACCAAGCAGGTACCAAGCACCCACCAGTGCTAGGCTGCATTAACAGAGGGATAGAATCAAGATCAAGTGAAGTGTTAATACTACTTTACAATGCTTGGTAAGGCCACACTTGGAATACTGCATCCAGTTTTGGTCACCACGATGTAAAAAAGATGTAGAGACTCTAGAAAGATGATCAGGAAACTGGAGGCTAAAACATATAAAGAACAGTTGCTGGAATTGGATATGTCTAGTTTAATGAAGAGAAGGACGAGAGGTGATATGATAGCAGTGTCCCAATATCTTAGGGACTGCCACAAAGAAGAGGGAGTCAAGTTATTCTCCAAAGCACCTGAGGGCAGGACAAGAAGCAACGGATGGAAAATAACCAAAGAGAGAAGCAACCTAGAACTAAGGAGAAACTTCCTGACAGTTAGAACAATTAATCAGTGGAACAACCTGCCTGCAGAAGCTGTGAATGCTCCAACGCTGAAAGTTTTTAAGAAGAGACTGGACGGCCATTTGTCTGAAATGGTATAGGGTTTCCTGCCTGAGCAGGGGGTTGGACTAGATGGCCTCCAAGGTCCCTTCCAACATCATCATCATCATCATCATCATCATCATCATCATCATCATCATCATCATCATCATCATCATTATTATTATTATTATTATTATTATTATTATTATTATTATTATTATTATTATTATGGATCATCACACAGTCAGCCAGATGTTCAGACTGGATTTGGCATTTTTGTCTACCTATTGAGTCCTTACCAAGGATCTGGGATAGGCAGATGTGGATGTTTGATGGTATTACAGATATTGTTGCAGGATGGAAGCAGTCCCTAGCCTTTTGCAATTGACTAATTTATCAATGCCAATGGTGTTCAAGTGGTGCTCCAGTTGTTTTGGGATTGCACCCAAGCACCTATTACTATTGGTACTACCCTTGCTTGCCTTTGCCACAGTCTTTCTATTTCTATTTCTATTTGTAGGTCTTTATATTTTGTTATCTTCTCCAGTTCTTTCTCGTCTATTCTGCTGTCTCCAGGCACTGCCACATCCACTATTATTATTACTATTGCTATTACTATTATTACTATTACTACTACTACTATTATTATTATTCATTAGACATGAACCTCAGTCAACTGAACATTCAAATTGACTGACGCTGATGGTTGACATGGGTTGCTGCCAGCATCCTAGGTATCAACCAGGTATCTCCTTAAAATGTAAGATGTTCCGAGTAGCGCAGTTTTTTGTAACATTGCTGGAGTTATTTCAGGAAGCTGCAGTTTCTTGAAATATTTTGCAAAGTTTTTGGACATAGTTCCCAGTGCCCCGATGACAATGGGTATCACTGTTACACGTTTCATCCATAATCACGCAGTTTCGATGGCCAAGTCGCGATATTTCGTAATTTTTTCCAGTTCTTTTTTTTTTACTCTGGCATTTCCTGGTACAGCGATGATGATGATGATGATGATGATGATGATGATGATGATGATGATGATGATTGATATAATCCATATCAGCCAACACTTACATCTCAAGCACTAATGCTGTTATTTAGCTTGGTGATGAAACATCTACAACTTCCCCCCCCCCAAAAAATTGGGGAACTTCAATAGTACATTTCATTTTGCCCTAAAAGTGATAATGAATGGGGAGCAAGATTGCACAGGGCTACTACACTCCGAAACTCTACATATTGCTGTGTTACTCTTCACAGACTTTACCTATTGACAACTTATAAAATGCAGAACAGTGAATGAATTATGTGAAGAATATATACATGGACTTGGCTTCCCTGGTTCATGTTCTCTTGCTGGATTCTGCAGTCATACACATACATAATCAAAACAATAAGATGAATTAATTTAGGAAGACTAATCTCCAATATACTTAATAAATATATGCAATGAACTTGAAATATATATATTTGCAAGCTTAGATGGATTTTTACATTTTGAAAGTTTTACTGTTTAATTTTACTTTTTTTACCTTCTGTATATTTTAAATATTTAGATGTTGTGAGTTATCCTGCAAAAGTCTGATTTTAAAAGGTGGCATGGGTTTTTTGTGTTTTTTTAAATTATGTTTTTATTTTCGGTCTATGAGGGAAATAAAATTGATTGATTGAGCAATTGCCCCTGATGTAAATGGATATGAACAGAAATTTAAGAATCACACAGTATGTCTCTTAGCTATATGGCAACATCAAAATGAAAAAAGTGTTATTAAATACCCTCTTGCATGCCTTAGCGTAATGCTATCAAATCTTCATCCATAAACTTAAATCTCTTTCTTCAGCCATTAGTGCTGCTAATCATTTATTTACTTACAGGGTGCCTGTACTGGTAAAGTAAATTAAATACATTAAGAAGTTGTATATATTCGTAATGATTCACTCACCATAGTCAAAGATCATGATGTATATGTGTGTATGCCTATACACACACACACACACACACATGCACATATAGGCAACAAGATATCCACTATAGGATTATAATCTGTGTTTTATTTTATAAAAGCTTTCCATTGAATTTATGTAGTCCTCTAATATTTCTTTCCAGACTCGACAGTCACTTAATTCAAATTGCTAAACTCAAACTGTGCAACCTCTTCAATATCTTGGCTCCATTCCAATGCACATGACATCATGACTCCTTAAGAATGATTACTGAATGGTAAAATAAAAAGGAAACGGGGATATTTTAGCATTCCAGCTAGCAGAAATATTTCATAAATGAAAAGATAATCTATCTTTTACAGTGAACATTTGGCAGAGGGTATTGGACACAAGGTCTACAGTGACAGAAAACAAAATATAACACGGCAATATGTTCAGGTCAGAGGTAGATGCTGTCTTCTGTGGAGCAGTGTAATATGTTAAGTCATGCATAATCATTTTTTAATTGTTCCACCTTAAAAATGTTATGTTATCTAAATTTGACATCAGAATTTGATGGAACAGTCTGATAGAAGGTTTACAATCAAATCGGATCAATCTTTATTATAGTCCTAGACCAGCACAAGGTGGTGAGGTAGACACACACACACAAACACAAACACAAACACACACACACACTTGCAGATCTTCCTTGTATGACGAACTAGGGGCACACTGAATCTAACTCAGCCTGCCAAATCCCAAGATCAACCAGTAGTCATTGTTTGACAAAATTTTGAGCCCTGTGCTACAAAACCTGGAAACACTGTGTTTGTTTGTTTGTTTGTTTGTTTGTTTGTTTTAGTCATAACATCTCTGGTTGGAAAAGACTAGAAAAGGGAAGCTGAAAGTAAGTAGAGAAAAGTCAGCCTCAGTTTTTATTTATCCTTGAATTATAGAAAATAAGTTTCTGGGGTGTAAGATAAGCTAAAGTAACACTGTGTTAAATATATATGTGTGTGTGTGTGTGTCTTGAAATTCTTGGGAACTTTTCTTCCCCTGCAAAAAAGGATTCTCTTTTGTTACATTATTTTCAAGGAGATTATTTTTTTCTTGGATATGGTTTGGAGCTTTATTGTTGGAGTGGGCAACTGATGCTATAACGGCTAACTGTAGTTGTTTTCTGTTACACTGCTTTCCATCTTTCTCCGTAAAGCTGTTCAGCTGTCTCAATCCCCCTCAAAGCCCTCTAGAATGATGGCTTCTCTTGGAACTGAATTAAAGTGTGGGAAGCTCACACATTTGGGAGCTGCCTCATCACTAAATAAGTGAATGCTACATTCCTTCCATCAGAGCCTCTCTTCTCCTCTGAAAAAAAGTTCAAAGACTTTTTAAAATGTACTTTGACCACCTGGCTCACATATCAACATACAGTAAATTAATGCTACCAGTGAAACTTATTGATAAACATCTAGACTTTTCCAGAATCTTGTCACAAGCAAATCTAGCTTGACTTAAAGGTGGAGAATGCTTCTGCCTGAAGAACTTCTAAGAATAAATGGTCTATTATAGACCAAATGATTTCACTTATGGATCTCTCTTTCAACAAATGGCTAATCTTTCACACCACAAGCAACTGTGTTTCAATATCAGCCATTAAACCTGCTGCAGCTGGATAAATGGCCAATTTTGAATCACTGTTTGCTTCTGGGGCTTTGATGGGGAAAAGTACTGTGTACAATATATGTTCAGTTTTAATGGCTATGGAATCAGGTACCACTGAATGGGTTACAAGAATGCTGGGAAGATAATTTGAATTTTTTCTTTCTCAGGCCATTCCATTTGGTCCTGTGGGAAGTAACTCCTGTGATAAAGCTCTAGAAAATTCTTTGAAAATGCAGCATTTAGTCAATCAGCCTGTATTCGGAAGGGACCATTGACCTATTGGAAATGCTGCTAAGGCACATTTCTGCATATCGGGTGGAAACGTCCATTCATTGGTAGGTTTTGGTAGGAAATTCAAATGCTATTGCTGCTATGTTAGAATCACTTATATTTTCATCAAATTATGTTTATTGGATATCTAGAAGGACTGTAATGGAAATATTAAAACTAAGAAACTCTTCTTTTTGTTGCAACTAAATGTTGGAAAAACCCTTCAGTTTGGTCCAAGACTGTCTGGTATGCTGAGGTGTGGAGTAAAACCATTACAGATGTCAAACTGAGATTACTAAAAGCTCAGCCACACAGATTGTTTTGAGCAGGAGCGGTCTCCACTCAAAACAGTGGTTACAAGGCTACAAGAGGTAGCCTTCTCATCTTTTTTTTGTTTTTACTATTTTGGATTTTGAATCTTTTTTTGTTGTCCTTTTTTTCCCTCAGGCCTCTTCATGAACTGCTTCTGCATGTCCTGCCTATCAGTCTAATTTTATCCCACCAGACACAGTGTTAATTGCCTGGATGTAGCTAATGAATCTGTTGTCCGTTGTGTAAATAGCCAGCCGAGGCCTGTAGGGAAGTTTGAACTACCTTGGGATTATGTGGAAGGGGAGTGAAGGGATGTGTGTGTGTGTGTGTGTGTGTGTGAATGTGCACGGAGAATCAAATTCTATTCCCCCCACCCCACCTGCTCTCACAATGGCGAAAATTTCCTTGCTGAGAGTGCTGTTCCAAAGAACCCCATGGGGGCTTCTTTTGAAAATGCAAATTAGTTTGAAAGGATTTTTTTTCCCCTTGGAAAATGGCATAGGAAAACAAAGAATCTTAGTCTTTTCTATCTTTTGAATAACGTCGCACACATGCCAAAACAAAAGTACAGAGGACAATACTGAAAGCACCCATACCTATCTATATCCATGTTTTTATGCTTAACCATCTCAGAAGTGGTGATGCTCTACCTATCGCTATTTTTCTGTAGATCGTTGTTGCCCTCGTAAGCATGTCAGCTCATCTAATTTACTTCTACGAATGCTAAATAGGAACAAAATCTAGTTTTGCCTTGCTTATCTACCTTTGCTTATTGGATCTTCTTAGAAACCTGAGATGCATTTAACTTTGCTACATCATTTTCCAAAACATTTAATAATATATACTAATATTTATTTTTTGTAGCTGCTGCAAACTGAAATACCCCAATTTCATTAACTGTGCAAAGTTTGTTTGTTTGTTTGTTTGTTTTAAAGTAGCTACTGAGGCATTTGTACTCAACCTTTTTGGTCCACAAGTGTACCATGAGATTGTTTACTGACTCTTCCCTTTTTAATGAGAAAGGAATAGACTTTAATCCATAAGAAAACAATTACCTAGCAGCGCCCAGAATATTGCACCTTGATTTATGGATAATGCTGTATGTAATTGTATTGGCTTACATATAGAGCACTTGTAAATTGCATGCTAATGAATTTAATATGATGTGGTCAGTTTTATGAAAAGAGGGATTGTCTATGATTATTCTGCCCTCCAATTTTAAGAGTATTAAAAAGGGATGGGGCTGCTGAAGGGTTGATCAGACAAGGAAGGCTACAAATTTGCTGCTGCATTTCTCTGTAGTATTTTGAAATAGATGTACGCATAGGCTGCTGTTCAGTTGGGTTGGTATTGCACATCATAACTTGCTGAGGAGAGGGAGAAGGAGACACACACACACACACACAGAGTTACACATAAAAGGCAGAACCAAGACCAGTTTGGCGTGCCGGTAATAGTTAAAGTACCAGGCTGGAAATTGAGAGACTGTGAGATTTAGTTCTGCCTTAGGCACAAAGTCAGCTGGGTGGACTTGGGCCAATCTTAGGAAACCAGCAATAACAAACTACAACAGTTTGCTTAATGACCATTCGAAGTTAAAACGGCACTGAAAAATGTGACTTATGACTTATTTTCCACAGTTATGACATTGGCAGCATCCCCATGATCATGTGATCGAAATTACTAACCGATCAGCTGCCGTGATTCACTTAACTGTGGCAAGAAAGGAGGGCAAAAAATGGGGCAAAAGTCACTTAACAAATGTGTCACGTAACATCAGAAACTTTGGACTCAATTGTGGTCATAAGTCAAGGACTCCCTCTATAGTACATGCAAGAAAATTGGAGAGACTTGTCCAGGCGGTCACCAGGAATCAACACAGATTTGAAGGCAGGAAAAAAAAAAAATTCAAGCGCCTAAGAGAAAGTATTTGCAGCAAATGATCCATAAGCATTAAGAGAAGTATTAGCTCCTATTCTTTTTCTATACCTTTTCTAGTTCTTCCTGAAATAGAATCCACAATAAATGGGTACCCATTTCTGAGTCTGGCATGTTTAAAGACCCATGTCCTTTGTCAAATACAAAAAGCCCATGAATTGAGCATCATTGAGCATCCAAATCTGCCTTGGAAATCCCTTAACTAATTATGCTACTGGTCCTCACATTTCTTTCTGAGTACCGAGCAATCCAATTAAATCACATCCATCATTGTTGTTATTATTCAAGCATTCTGCTTCTGCTGTCCTCCTACACTAGGATCATGAGCTAGGATGCACCCCAATCAGTGAAGGAAGACGAGCCAAGGAGCAAAATGATGCTCTGGAAAAAGCTACACACAGAGAACAAGATAAATGGGCGGACACCACCAGCATTTAGGTGTGCCTTTAACGAAACCAAAGCCATCCTCTCCAAAGGAGGAGGGAGGGAGGGAGGGAGGGAGGGAGAGATTTATCTGCAGAACAAATCTGCATCTGAAAGGATTGCAGCAAAGTAGACAAGACGAGAAAAGGATTGGTGGGCATCTGCTGAAGATCCAGCTGGGCTTTCAGACCGAGTAAGAGATCGTCAGAGAGGAGCAGTTATTGTCGGCTTTATTGTCCTTACAATGCCAGTCAAAGCCACTTCTATTCTTGCAGGCCTTTGAATGTTGATTTTTAAATTATTATTTGTGTCACACTGGAACTTTTAAACTCTTACTTCTGAGTGCCTTGCTTCTGTTTCATTGGGTTTAATTGTATATTTGATTTGTTGTTTTAGGAAAGATACATTCTTTTGTTTTGAGTTCAGATTTCAGCTAGATATTTTAAATGTTTGTAAGACAGCACGGGAGCACAAGGGAAAACATGGAACTAAGATTAAATATAAAGAAGACCGACCTAATGACAGCAGGCAGAACAATCAGTCTTTGAACCGACAATGAAGATACCGAAGTGGTGGATAGCTGCCAGCTTTTATGATCAATCATCAACAATAAAGGAACAAAAAGTCAAGAATTATGCCACAGTCCAGCACCAGGTAGCAGAGGCGTAGTGTGGGGGGTGCAGGGGGGGCCGGCCGCACCGGGCGCAACATCTGGGGGGGCGCGCTCGCACTCGCAGCTCTCTGCCCCTGCCTGGCTCACTCACTCTCTCTGCAGTGCTGGCTGTGCGAATCCGATCCGAGCCGCCGGGTCGCCGCCGCCGCCCACTGTGGAGGGGGGCGCAAATTACTTGCCCCGGGTGCTGACAACCCACGCTACGCCACTGCCAGGTAGAACATCCATGAAGGCCTCAGAAAAGATTGTGGTGGTCCATCGGCTGCCAGCAGAGCTAGCAGCAGAGTCAGAAGAGGAGGAGGAGGGGGGAAGCCTGGGTCAACTTCAGAGCCTTTGGAAGGCTCTGAGGAGGAAGCAGAATCAGAGGCAGAGCTGGGGCCATCTATCCGGGGAGGCAGCTGTCTTCGGGGCCTGAGCTGAGTGAGGGGGAGGAACAAATGAGGCCCATCCCAGATGTGCGTATGAGTAGAGAGGAGTGGAGAGCAATGGAAGGGAATAAGCCAGCTCTCAGGGAAAAGAAGACCTAGATGCTAGCCAGCTCCTCCCTGGCTGGGAAATAAATAGTAGGGGTTTGGGAGTGGCCTGTTGTCGCAGACAACCATTCGTTTTCCAGGGTACATCAATCAAATTGGATTCCTTTGTCAGAACCAGGTTTGCCGGGACCACTTGCTCTGTATTTGAGGTGCCAACTGAGTCTCCCTGCTGGGAACTAATAGCTAGTGAATTTGCCTCAGCCAGGGTGAACAGGGACTGTTTCTGCTTGGCTTAATCCTTGAAAGACTTTCTATCTGGAGGTCTCAAGTGAACAGAGACTGTTCTTGCCCTGTGTCAGAAGAGGAAAAGACTTTCCTTTGTGACTACTTCTTTTTGGTTTCGTCTATCCAACATGAACAAGATTGTTCATGCCCTGTTTTAATAAAAGGGGTTTGTTTTACTTGCAAGTAAGTGGTTTCTCATTACTTGCAAAGGTTGGATCAGAACAGAGATATTCAGATGCTGTTGAAGTATCTATACCTACAAAGATCACAACTGTGCAAACCATAGTACTCCCTGTGACATTCTACTGTATGGAAGCAAAAGATAAGTCTTGAAGAAGTAAAGTAGGAAGTATATATTGGTGCTTTTGAATTTTGGCATTGTAGAAAAGTCATGAGAATACCATGGATAGCCAAGAAAACAAACCAAAGGATCCCCAAACAAATCATTCAAAGCACAAACCACCAGGTTCAAATTATTCTACTTTGAACATATTGTGCAAAGACCCAGCTCTCTGGAAAAAGTTCCAATGCTGGGAAAGATGGAAGGAAAGAGGAGAAGAGGATAACCAGCAGCCAGGTGGATGGACTCAATTATAGTGATGAAAAAATGTGCTGTTGGAAGATCTGAAAGACCAGGTTAGGGATGAATCATCATGGAGAAAATCTATCTTCGTGATCGCTAGGAGTCAAAAATGGCTTGATGGCATATCATCAATCAAGACAGCGTGGGAATAATTGCGTTTTGATGTATGTCACAGACATTTAAAAAGGAAAGAAAAAAAGAAATGGTATCTTGAGCTAAGTTTTCTCAAAGGATGCATATAAGGTCACAAGCAAAGAAATCATAGAAAGGGGGACACTGAAATTCCTTTTAAAGAAAGTATTCTCGAAGTTGGTGCTTGCGTGTAAAAAAAATAAAATAGGCAGTTTAGGATATGGTACAGTGATTGGAACATCAGAGTTGCTTCAGTCACTCTACACCTAAGACCCTTTAGTGCAGGGGGGGTCAAACTCGCAACGTCACGTGACGTGTCGCGACGTATCGCGATTTTTTTTTCCATTGCCAGCAATGGGGTGGACACGGTTTCACTATGATGCATCCGGCCCGTGGGCTGGCAGTTTGACACCCCTGCTTTAGTGTATTCTTCACCATTATGAAGAGAGAGAATGAATTTGGTGAAAGCCTGGACTGCAGGATCCAATCTTGGTCTTTCGGACTCATGCCAGAGCCCATCTTCAGGGAAATTCTCTCTAGCAGAGTGTGTGCTTTAGGCTGTTCTGTGTGTGGCATTTATATGGTGCCTTTTACAACAGAGAGCGAAGTTCACTGAAGATGGGCTCCAGCACACGTCCAAAAGCTTGGAAGAAAAAAAAAACTCCGGTCCTGGTGAACGATCCAGATTGGATCCTGCAACATTATCCTGGGACGTGTATATTCCCTTTCATTTGTGAGAACCTGAACTGTATAGGACAGAGTCAGAAATATGGGAGAATTGAACTCAGAGAGGAGGGAGATGATGAAAGCCCTGAGAATATCAACCAAGCCAAAAAGCAGCTGGAAACATAAAGATATGCAGAGCTTTTTAGATACTGAAAGGAGATAAAAGGACAGAGTCCCCCTCTAACTCTTTCTACAGTTTTTCTTGCACGTCGTGGTCAATAGGTTGATAGGTGCAGACAGCTCTTGAGTACAAAAGTGCATTTTACCACTGCAGTCATCAGCCTGAATTCCACTGGGGGACCTCTAAGAATTTCCCACTTAGACAACTTCAGTTCCTTCTATTCCCTACATTTATCCTAAGTCGTTTATCCAAGAGGCTCGGAAAATTTGTAAGGTAGTTTGGGAATAATTTGAGGCTGTATGTAATGCATTTTTTTAAAAAAAGGAAGAAAGCTGGATTCAGTCACAGTCACATTGTGGAGACTACTTCTGTTGATTGCGTTCCCTCAAGAGCCCTTGTCTTCTGCAGAGGCAAAAGTGGAGGGTGGCTCATTTAGAAAGTTGGGAGGGACATTCAGCAATGGACTTGTGTTTTGTTTTGTATAGCTCAAGGCCTCCGCTGTAATCTTTGAATTCTTTAGTTTATCAACAGGTTGGAAGCCTCCACAATTGTATGCTGGATTGTGGCTGATTCAATGATGTCAAGACATCTGGCTGCCTGTGTATGTGATCTAGCCACATTCTACGCACACAGCTTTTCATACGGCCCCACCCACACATCTTCCCACAGGGGAAAAAAAAGTTAAATAATAAGAGAGCACATGGAAGCAGCAGCTCTCCTGGAAAATTGGACAAACACCCATTTTCCCACAAATTGCAAAGAATAACAGAATAACAGAGTTGGAAAGGACCTTGGGAGGTCTTCCAGTCCAACCCCCTGCTCAGGCAGGAAACCTTATGCCATTTCAGACAAATGGCTATCCAATCTCTTCTTTAAAATCTCCAGTGTTGGAGCACCCACAACTTCTAAGGAAAAGTCGTCCCACTGATTAATTGTTCTAACTGTCAGGAATTTTTTCCTGAACTCCAGCTTGATTCTCTCCTTGATTAGTTTGCACCTATTGCTTCTTGTCCTGCCTTCAGGTGTTTTGCAGAATCAGTTGACCCCCCTCTTCTTAAGCAGCCCCTTAAATATGGGAACACTGCTCTCATGTCACTTCTAGTCCTTGTTTTCATTAAACATACCCAATTCCTGCAACTGTTTTTCAAATATTTTTGCTTCCAATCCCCTAATAATCTTTGTTGCTGTTCTACACACTCTTTTTAGAGTCTCAACTTCTTTTTAGGTTCTGAAGTAACCAGCTAGAGGATGATCCTTTAGAACACAGCTCAGAAAGGGAGTGGAATCAGTTCTGCCATTCAAGGGAAATGACCTCTTGATAAGCATGAAAAGATTCAGCAGCCAAAGTGATTCAATTACAAACTACACTAATATTAACTAAATTGCCTATTTCCATATAAATGAATGGCAAAAACAGCAGCAAATGTTTACCAAAATAAAAAGCAAATACGCAAATAATCATAGCTGCTGAATTGGCATGCTTCCAGGAAACCCTTACTGCAACTTAGAAGGCAAATGTATTTTTAATGGACCTTCCCCCCCCCTTTTAACATGCAATTAATTTGAGAAAGGGGAGAGAGAGATGAAGGGTAAGTCTAAGAAAAATTGGTCCAGAATCTCAGTGACTTGAGGGTCAGGCTTAGCCATCAGCCTTCTTGGCTACTTATATCAGTTATTACATGTCACTTCAGTTTAATTCTTTATGTGCTAAAGATAAAATAAAATTGCTGAGATACTGCATGCCTGCAATTCAAATCATGATACAGAAAGAAATGTATCCATTATCTATATTATGGATGTCCAACCTTTTGGCTTGCCTGGACCTCATTGAGTGAAGAGGAATTGTCTTGGGCTACATATAAAGTATATAATATAATTAAAATATATAAATCACCTAATCTTAAAAGTTTATGATCTTGTGAGGCTGTCTAAGGCCATGGACTGGATGCACCTAATCTATATATAATGTAAAAGGAACCTATAAAATATCTTCTTCTGCCAAAGGTAGAGTTGCTTAACAAAATGAGTATTGCTTGCATTTCTGATTTTTCTTGACAAACTGGGATTGAGGTGGGGAATAGTTAAAGCAGGGGAAGCAATGCACAATGTCAAGGCCACACACAATCCTCAAAGTCCTTTTTTTGAGTCATAGAGCTACCTGTAATTGGAGTGCCAATTTTGGCTATGCAATTGTTGAAAACTAGCAGGCAGCCCCCAACAGGAGATAAGAAACTATCAGTAAGTTGTAAAATCAATCAATCAATCAATCAATCAATCAATCAATCAAAGTGCATTGATTTTAAAATACCCAGTTCTAGATGACTCTTGACACTGCGCAGGAGAAAAACACTCCAAAACAATGCAAAGGAAATGATGATAAGAACAACCATGTAAATAGAACTAGAACGTGCCAAACAAAATCTTACAGGGGCTCATCCACCACCATGTCCCAAGGCCTGAGTAAATACTTGGATTTGAATGCCTTATGGAATATTATTGGTGTGGGAGCCAAATGAATCTCTGCAAAGATGTTGTATGTATGGTTGAAAAATTAAAGAACCCGTGGAAGGGTGCATCCTCAGTGGATGAAAATGCTTGCTTCCCTCTTTCCATGATTTTTTTCCCCAAGACTTTGCACCCATAGTAAAATGGACCAACCTTTTAAAGAGAGCTCCTTCAAACTTTATGGGTATTGTCATTGGAATTGGGAGAAGGAAGAGAAAGCGCATTGTGGGAGGAGAGCTGGAAAAGGAGAACAATTGAAAGAAGATCTCCGAGGTGTTATATTGGAATTTAGCTCCAAACTAGAAAGCCTTTGTGATCTCCAATTATCAGGTTAATGCAAATTGGCAAAAGGGACATACTATCATATGTGGTGGGAGTGCCCACGAGCCTGTGACTTTTGGAATAAGATTAAAAAATGGCTGGAAGAAATATTAAAGTTAGTGGTAGAGTTAAAACCAGAACTCTTTTTACTAGGCATAACCATGCAGAAATACAACAAAGGAGTGTTTTATTTGATGTTACACATTCTCACGGCTGCTAGATTGGTGTATGCTCAAAACTGGGGGAATAAAGGAACTCCAACAGAAGAAGAGATTATATATAAAATTTTATCATGTGCTGAAATGGATAGGCTCACAATGGAAATGAAAGATAAGACAGAATCAGACTATTTCAAGATCTGGGACAAATTTTATCACTGGTGTGAATCAAGGAGAACTGCTCGGGTTTTAAATTAGCATTAAGATAGAGTTATATATAACTGTATATATAACTGTATTGTATAGAAGAATATGTTTATATAGAGATCAAGAACTATGTATTAATTACATGTATCAAGAGGAACAAATTGTTAGGAATATTTATTTTGGAATGTCACGTTATATCCATCTTTGTTTTTAACTGTACTATAAATAAAAAACTTTTTATATAAAAAAATATCAGGTTAATGCCTGTCACCCAACCAGTATGGAGAGACAACCACCATCTAGAGAAAGGCATGAAGATCTTTTACAAAGATGCAAGGTGGACACATAAAGTTCAGCAAGGTGGACACACACAGTTCAGCTTCATTGATCCCAAACAAATCAACAAAGATGACAGCCATTCCTCACGCATACCCTCCACTGCAAAATTGACTGATTACTGGAGAAGACAGCCATGCAGCAAAATGGAGGAGTCTTCCAACAAGCCAGGATTTTGCAGCAAGACTTACAACATAGTCCTTAGACGACACACCTGTTTGTACATTCTTTGGTGTTGATGCAAAATCCAGTATGTATCGAGCTGTAATAGCAACCTCTTTGTTCTGTCATAGAACGCTTTCTAATATTAGTGTGTCTAGTACTACATAGCTCCCCATATGAATTTCCCTCATGATGGGTTATGCACAATTGCTATGCTGCTAGCTTCAGCGGGGAGTGACTTTGGCCTATTTTAGCACAAGAGGCAATGAGGGAGAAGAATTGAAAAAGGAGAGTTGGCCCAGAGAGGATCATCCGAGCAGCTGAAGACTTCAAGGAATAACAGCAGTGGCAGTATGGGTTGAGCAGGGGCTAGTAGAGAGTGGTGCTGGAAGCAGCAGCAGACCTTGAATGGCAGAGCACTTTAGAAGGTACCATCTGAATTCTTGCTAGCTAAAAGAAGCCAAGAGCCTGGTCAGAAGATACCATCTGGCAGTAGCATAAGGGGGTCCAGAATGTTGTTAGAGGCATTCTGAGGGACAGAATATGGTATGCATAACTAGTACTATTAAGGACAAATTACTTTAAAGAACATGTTAGATATTCTTTAAAAGAATTCATCTTTAATAGTATTAGTTGTGCTCCCTGGAAGTTAAAGGATTTCCACTTTATAGCTCGACTGTTTATTCAGAAGTAAAAGACTGTTTATTCTGAATAAAGGAGGGGGATGGAGAGAAAGGAAAGCATCTCTCTTAGTGCCAGTTCTCAATCCCACAGAAGGATCACTCTATGAAATCAGAGAATTGGCACCAAAAAGCCCACTTCCCCTCCTCTTATCCATGCATGGTGGCAGAGGAAGCAGTGGGAAAAACCAGAAAGATATCTTCTCCCACTTCTCTTGCCAGTATAGATGGAGGAGAACAAGAGTCCAGGTACCCATTAGGTGGCCTTAAGCAGTCCATCATTGACACCACATCTCCTGGCTTCATTGCCAAGACTGAAAGGCACTAACAGCATTTCAGCATGAGAGTAGAATTTTCTGTCAGCTGGCTGTTTATCAGCTGGCTGTTCTAATCTAAAGGACTTGCATATCCTCACAAGAATGGATTTTGATTCTTTGCATTAGGACATTATATTAAAGTAATTCTTTTGAAGTAGCAACTTCTGAAAATCCAGCCTGGGTTATGTCAATGATTGGGTGTTGAAATTGTGAACTTCTACCTGCATAACACGGCCTCCATCATTAAGTATCACTTCATAGAATCAATCCAGTGTTTTCAAACAGAGGAAGATCAAAACCTGAATGGCGAAAAATGGATCTCTATATAGAAAGCAATTATCAGTATTGCTGGCAATGAATCAATCTCTCCATCCATAGTTGGATTCACCTCTTTAGAACAATGAAAGTAATTATTCAGATATTGTCAATATTCTTGTCTGTACTTCAGTCTAGCCAACAAAGGGAATAGATGAAGAGAACAGCTTGTGTAAGTTACAATAATAATAGATACAGCAGCTTCTAATTTTTCATTTCAATCCGCCAGAAATTGGTTTAAAAATAACCATGTCGAAAATAATGCTATTTCATATATAAATGAAACAATGTTATTTTCAATGTGGGTATTTTCATATTTAACACTTTATATAGCAAGTTCTGTATATGAACAATGCTGTGTATTTGTATTGTAGCTAAGAATTAGCAAAAGAAGATCTATGACACATGGGTGCATATATGAGAGCCAGTGTGATATTCTGGTTAAATACTAGTCTAGGAGCAGAAAAAACTTGAGTTCTAATCCAGCTTTGCACAGACGTTGGATGGGTGACTTTGGGATTGACTTTCTTTCAGTCCTGGACTGGGAAGTTGAAAAATATTTATCAACCTTAATGCAACCAACATGGTAGATCATGGTCTTTTTAATGAAGAGCCCTTCATTCTGCAGTGGATTGATTTCATCTTGCAATGGACTATTTTGGGATAATAACAGTACAGATAGTCCTTGAGTTACAACTGCCACTTCTGTCCAGAATTGCCATTGTTAAGGGATGTGGCCATAAAGCATGACATCATATGATCCCATTGTTTAGTGATGGAAATCTAGGCAGTTTCTGCTCTTAGACTGGTTGTCGTCATAACTCCAGACTTGTGGGTTGTTAATCAGAAGCAGAAGGAGCCCCAGGTAAAGAATTAAGGAAGGTTGTAGGGGATAGAGGAGACCCAGCTGTACAATTTGGAAAACAGGGGTACTGCAGTGCAGTGCAAGCTTAGGAAGGCTGGGGAAAGATGGCGTAGGGTATGTGTGTGCATGCAAGTATAAGGAGGCCAGGGAAAGATGGTACAGGTTGTGTGTGAGCACAGGGACACCAGGAAGAGAATGTGGAGTGTATGTGAGCACAGGGAGGCTGGGGAAAGAGCATGCAGGGTGAGTATGAATGAAGGGGACAAGGAAGTTGTGGTGCATGAGAGTGAGCAAAGAAAGGTTAGGAGCAGGGGAGACTTACCCAGCAACTTGTGACTCTCCCTGCTGGCTTCTCCATTGTCTTTGCTTTTGGGAAGCTGGCTAGAAAGGTTGCAAATGGCAATCACATGACCATGGAAGGATGCAATTGGTTGTAAGTGTGAACCTTTTGCCAAGCGCTTTAATTTTGTTCAGAGAACCATGGGGGTGCTGTAACAGCTAGAATTTTGAGCAGCAGTTGTAGGTCCCATACATTTGTAACTTTGAGAATAGTTATAACTTAAAGACGCAATTTTTATAACTCGATACAACTCAAAGATGTAATAATATCAGCATATGCTACTTGTGGTACTAGCAGTTCCATGTTGTGAAATATATTTCACTTAAACGCTGGAAATATTTCCATTAAGTTCATAAGAGGAAATGGGTGAGGAGAGGGAACAGCTCTATAGCTGCTCTATAGAAGAAGAAGAAGAAGAAGGAGAAGGAGAAGGAGAAGGAGAAGGAGAAGGAGAAGGAGAAGGAGAAGGAGAAGGAGACATCTGCCATGATAAGTGGTTGGGCTCTTTGTTGTCCTTTTCTGTAAACTGGTAGACACAGAATGCATAATGTTTGACAACTCTTTCACAGAACTGCATAGCACTAACAAGAAACACATATTCCTCTCTGTGTAGGAGTATATCTGCACAATAGAAAAGAGCAGGATAATTATGAAAAATGAGCATTCATGTTGAAATGTGACATATAATAATTCCCCCTCTGGCTTTTGTTAACCATGTAGACCTGTTGATGTGATTTAGTTTAACAATCCATTTATTCTTTGATAGGCTCTCAGTAAATGAATGGTGGTTTTGTTAGCTTAGGAAAAAATGCCTCCCTTTTCCCATCGATCAGTTGGTTAATTATGAACGAGTATCTATTAGGTTGCAAGCTGTAGCCTGAGTGAGAAGATGATAAAATATTGTAAGAGAGACAGAAAATAATCTTACTTTATCATTTGCAAGTGAACACTAACATCCTTGGCTATATTAGAAATGGGATGAAAATACGTTTGGATTAATAGCAAATAATAAAAATGATCAGGACTGAAATCTTCTTAAAGATTTGGAGACTAATAATCATACTTACTTACGTAGAATTCAGGGTTCTAGAATGAATGGTTGAAACTGTAAAGCAGAAAAAAAATCAGCTATGAATTCATATAGTATGGTTTTATGATTTCCCTAGCTTTATTGTTCTTGCAAGCTACCCAGAGTTGTTTCAAGATGGTTAGCCATTACAAATCTTTTAAATTAAATAATTAAATAAGCACGTTCCCTTCACCAGCTATTGAAAGCTGGTAGTTCAAAATGAAAACAACCAATAGAGATGTGCAAGACTCAAATCAATCTCCATGAATACTATTATTTATTTCACATTGTCCTGCTAATGAATGATGGACTTTGGTTCTCCAATCATCTGGGTTGCAATGCTGATCAAAATCACTGTAGCCAATGTGGGAAGATGTGGAGTGTTCCCCGGCCTTGTTTAACCCATTCAGAGGGAGCAAAAAACAGAAGCAGCAGTAACAGCTATCACATATTATGCTCTGAATATAGTAAATCTGCAAATGGCTCCAGTAGGCAAAGATAATATGCAGGTGCATCAAAGCATAAGTGATTATTAATGTTTTTCTCCTGCTCAGGAGAGCAATGTGTAACTTTCATAGGCTAAGGGTTCTTAGAAATAAGTATCTGGCCTCATTTCAAGCTTAAAAGATCTGGCTTTTTTTTCAGTCTTTCTTTGTTTGCATACAACTATTAACAGACTTTGCCCTGGCATTCTGGAATCCTGGAATGGACCATATCTTCCACAAGAGGGCTAAGGTTTTCTCAAACTTCATTTGGATCAAATAATCTGCTGTGGACATTATCTTAGGCAAGACACAGTGAACCAGTCTTGCAAGTCCTTCAAACATTATTGAACAACCCGTTGCGGCATTTCAAGACCAAAGTCTTAGCATGTCTTTGCACATGCATGAATCTGGCCAACTCTTCTTCTGCTTAAGTAATTATGTTGGACTCTCTTTGATCTCGGAGTGACTAAAGAAATAGTGTGAGTTGAATGCATGGCAAACTGTGTGACTTCCATAGCTAGCAAGATGATGCCTTCTAGAATGTGTTGGACAAAGTGGGATGATGTTTGTGGTCTGATGGTGCAGTGATTGGAATGCAGTGTTGCATGCTTACTCTGCTGACTGCCAGCAGTGCGATCCTGACTGGCTCAACATTGACTCAGCTTTCCATCCTTCCGAGGTTGGTAAAATGAGGACCCAATTGTTGGGGGCAATAGACTGACTCTGTAAACTGCTTAGAGAGGACTGTAAAGCACTATGAAGTGGTATATATGCCTAAGTGCTGTTGCTATGGCTCATCAATTCTTTACTGCATCAAGGAACTGGGCTAGCCAAAGGCACCCTAAAGATCTGTGTCTTTGCCAATTGCTATCACAATGAAACAAAGTGAATTTCCTGTGTCACCTCCTCGGTATGGGGTCTTGACCCACTTCTTCACATAACAGCAGTAGCTGATTTGGGAAAGTGGTAGCGTTGAAGAAAAGGGGAATCATGAAACTCTGAAAGTTGCTCCTTATGATAATTTGGATAAGAAAAAAAGAATATAAGCCAACGTATACAAAGCTTTATTCCAAATGAAAGACAGACCATTGAAAATTGTTCAAGAAAAAAACAGGGATACCATGATGTGAAAGATACAAGTCTGTGTTTGCACAACACACTTATACATGACTTACTTGCCTGCATATCATTGGCTGTGCAATTCATGCAACGTACTAAGAAAAATAATTAACCTTAGAAGAAGACAGACTAAAATGTTGTGGCTACCTTGTGGTTTGATACGTCATGTGACCACAGCCAGAGAAAAGTGAAGAAATATTCAAGTCAGGACAGGACAAGAGATGACTCCTTGTTTTCTATCCTTGGTTGGTTTCAATTCCTTTCTTTGTGGAGGGTCTACACTTTTCTGAATTGTTCAAAGTAAACCATGCATTTTTTCTGTTGTAAAAGATCATGTTGTCCTAGACACTTAGAGACAGGGCTGCACAATCTGTGTTTGTTTTATAAAGCTTTGTAGTGTCCTTTGATAAGTACGATGCAAAAACAGCCTCCTGGCATTGCATCTCAGGGCCAGCAGCTGAGCTCCGACAATGAAAATGACGCAGCTAAGTCCTCCAGCAGGCGGTCCTTGGAGATTAGAAAAAGAAACGGAGGCGGTTGTGTCTAGGTTTTTCCCTAGTATCCCATCGGCTTATGTCTTATTTGTGACAATAAGATTCCAGGGATCAAACGTTAATCTTGATCGAAGCTTCCTAGGATATGGTAAAGGAAAGAAACTTAAAGATAACATTTGGATTATTGCAAATAATTAACTACATCATGGAATCCTTGTGTAAGGGCTGACAAAAATCCACTTTCTAAGTCTTCTATTTGTATTGATTCTACGTTAGTGATATTATCATGCCAATTATAAAAAAAGGTTTTTTGGAATTACAATTATAGCGTGTGTGTGTGTGTGCGCACGCATGAACATGGACATGGCCTTCTGTAAGTGTTCAGCCTATCTATATGAGGCTTGAGTTGCCCCAACTCCTCTACATATTTTTGTGTATTGGAGGCTTAGAAATTTCCCCTGCCATCTAAGTATTGTTGTATTGCCTGATAAGGAATGTGGATATGTCTGTTTGCCAATTGACACTTCTGCATCTGATGTGCAGAAGAATTTATGTTGATAAAGCAGCAATGCCTGCATAACACATGTTGTGTGAATCCTGAAACCAAAACTTTTCTGTGCCAAGATTCAAAAAGAGGGTGTGTGTGTGAGAGAGAGATCTGTTGGGATCAAAGGAGACTGAATCCTGGGTAAAGTCTCTGCTTATAGTTCAAGGGGATAGCCCAGGATTGCCCTGTGTCTTTTTCCTGGATCCCTACTCATTTCATTACATGGAAGTTGTGGGATTCAAAAGAGTGTCGTAAAAACTCAGCCAATAAATTAGGGGTCTCCACAAGCATGAGCTCTTCTTTCCATTTGGTTTTTCTCCTGGGGTTTTAAGGCCGTAAAGAGCACTTGGCTACACCTGGTTTCCAATTATTGAGGAAACACAGACAGTGCTTGACTGAGGTTGTCTGTCGGAGGAAGAATTTGCAGCCAGGGGATTGGAGCAGCTATCTGGATAAAGTGCAGCTTAATAGGGGACTGATGGTGAAGGAGGAATAGGCTGGATTCCAGCAAACCCATGGCAGAAATGCTGAAAGGTGAACCCAAGGCCAGAAGCAGAGACATGAGGGTTCACAGCCATCCATCAGCTTATCCCACCATCCCCCATGTACCCCAAACACAGACCAAAATGCTTGGGAAGATCTGTAATGGTATGTGGACATGACCTTGGGCAACAGGCCAAAAAGATTCAGCCAAGGGAACAGTCAGATAAAAAACAACTTAGCCTGTAGCAGGAATGTGGGTGGGTCAGGTGGCTCAGAAGGGATCTCCCTGGTTTCTTGGGTTGCAAAGGCAAGAAGGGAAGGGGAAGAGAGAAATATACTTCAGATGTGCAATGTTCTATTAATGCAACCTTACAGTAAAGTAGAATTAGTTCCTCTAGTCATGACTTACTTGTAGTTCGAGCAATAAAGGAGAAACAGCTGATTATAAGATTCTTTAGGAATTAGATAACCACACAGACATAGACTTTAGCTTAAATGGAATATAGCATAGTATATAGGTTTAGTGGTAAGTCTTAAGTTAGAAGTTAGGAAATAAATTTGTTAAACTTTTTATACAATAATAACCTTCCTGGGAACAGAGGAAAAATAGTAATCTGTTTTGGTGTGTAGTATTTTCCCAAAGAACCCCCTCACAATGGTAAAAACAAAACAAAACAAAACAAGATGGTGGCTACAAAGTGCAATTGAAACTCCATTTTTTTAAAATGTGTGACATTCTGCATTAAACTGTAAGGTTATCAAACGTGCATTTTCCCTACAATAAAATGTTTGCTTTACCTCTTTAGAAGTTCTTGTATCTCAATAAGTGTAAGCTGAAAGCTTATCAGAATCCACTTCTGACATGCTTTTCGCTCAGGAGCACATTGTATCAGCTCAGCCACTTTATTGTCATCTTAATTCAACAAGATTTGGCAGTAAACTCTCAAAAGTGGACCAATAAATCAAGTTATGCTAGTTTAAGTATTTCTATAAATTAAATTCCAAATCCAATTTAATATTATTTCTGTCTTGAACTGGATGAGGGTTAGTATATCATCTCCCTGTGTGATCTGGACTTACCAGAGATTCAAAACAAAAGCATCTGCATGATTATTATTATTTTCTTTTGATTATGGAAAATGTGAGATCTGGTCATTTTTTTCCCCTGTGGGTTGCATTTGCACACAGCACATAATAATATAATTAAACTTGAATCTATTATGTTAATATCTGTGCTAAGATCAGCACTACAGAAAATGATTAGTGTTATTCCTATGTAAGCAGATAATTCCTATTCATTTTTTCCTAGATAATTTTGTTCCCAAGTTTGTATGAAAAGGTCAGGGAAAGAAAAGGGAGGGGGAACACTAAGATAGCTATTCTCTTTTTTTATCTGAGTGCTGAGGCCCAAAGCAAACTCAATAGTATCTTCTGCCCTCTGGTTGCTTAAAGCAAATATATAGATCATCTGAGATTAGGTTCTCAATCATATGGAACACATGGTGGACACAAAAGCCCCCTGGCCCCTGAGAGGGCAATGGAAAAAGCAGGAACACACACCCCATTCTCCTGTCTCCCTTGAATTGGAATCTTGGGATGCTGAATGCATAGACGGGGTGCTTAAGCGAGGCACCTCACCTCTGCAGGTTACAATTCTGGTCAAACAGCAACCCTGTATGCCAATTATCTCCCAAGTCAGGTTTGAGGTTGTGTTCTGACATATGAGGCAGCAGAGAAATAGTCAGGCATTAAGATTTTTCAGGCACTAAGAAACCCTGCGGTCAATGCCATCTTGAGGTTATTTCCAGGTGAAGTGGGTCTTCTTTCTGATGGGCCCTTCTCTAGAAAGTCTTTGTATGAAATTCGGGAGTGCAACCATTTTGTCCTTTCCATGTGCAGCACCAATCCTTTCACCTGGGGTTTCCCTGCAAGAAATATAATAGAGGAAATATTTCTTTTGCTTTTGCTTTCCTTTCCAGTGATTTTCATTCTTTTTATTCATCGTATTTCATTATTCATTTTAATCAATTCCATTTTTTTATTGCAATTTGTTTCAAGACTGGAGAACAGGGGAACTTGGATATATTGCAAAACTTGATGGATGCTATTCTAGAGGGACCTTTGACCCGTTCCAGTAAAGTTCTTGTGTTTCTGAATCAGTGCTAATATGTATATGGCAATATGTAGATAGTTGTGAGGACTCCAGTGTCTGTCCTGAGTCCCTCTTTGAAATATGCTTTCCAGCCCAAGAAAACTCTCTCATAGCTATCTCTCGTCACTATTTTAATTTACTAATTTAATTTTAAATGTAAAAATGATGCAATAGCTGTATAGGACCTCTTGAAACACATCCCCCCCCACTGATCCATGTACAAAGGGGTGATGCTCTGATTGCAAAGGTATGCCTGCCATCTTGATCCCTCACAAGGTTTACTTTGTCAACAATAACGCTAGATGCCAACATTCTGACAAAGCTCATGCCTGACCTTGGGATCAACGGTCTGGCTCCCACTCTGCCTTCTTTCTATCCCTCTAGCTTTCTCTGAGTTTTGCCTTGTGGAAGGGACCCAGAAGAAAGCAAATGAATTAGCAACAGCAAGGAGCAGAAGGGTCAATTGTGGGTTGTAATGGAAATTTATTTGGACCATTGAATGATTCTTCAGAGATGCAGTAGGTAGGACTTTAATTATTTTATGACTTCAAGTCAGTGTTGGTTCTTGGTGACAGCCTGCAATTTTCCTGGCAACATTTTCTGAAGAAGTGGTTTCCTTTGTCCACTTCTCAAGGCTGAGAGAGAGAGAGTGACTGGTCCAAGGTCACCCAGCTGCCTTTGTGCCCAAGGCAGGACTAGAATTCACAGTCTCCCAGTTTCTAACCTGGTGCCTTAACCATTGCACCAAACTGGCCTTTCATAGGGAGAGGAAAAACGAGGGAGGGAGGCTAGCTCAAAGGAATGGATAGGGCAGGACAATAACTGAGTTTCTTGGCAATATAATTATGCATGATAATTAATCTAAATTAGTTCAGTTCAGCTTAGATGACTACTCAGCATGTATTTAATAGCTCTGCCATGTTAAAAAAAAGGTTGGATGTAATTTCTGAAATGGTTTGGGGGTGGATTCACCTGTTGGAAGGCTAAAAAAAAAACATGACCATTCCCTCCACTAGCTAGGCCACACATGAACTCTTCCCCATTTTGGAGGCAACCGTCTCCCCTGACCCACATGGAGGTTTATTAAAAATTGCTGAGTTGAAATAGACGGAGCACAGCCAGTTAATACTAGTGAATCCATCAGGAAACGAATCCCCTCAATGATACGGAAATGTCCTAAATCACAGCACTGCTTCCCACACCAGACACACGCCCGCCCCCCATAAAAAATCCACACATAGAGAAGATTCCACACATCTAAGATTGATACACCCAGAGCTGAGGAACAACTTTTCTAATCAGACTTCACACACCCCAGAGCACAAACACTTCAATCTGCACATCTAATACACCTCATAATCAAAGTTCTCCATTGCTACAAATATTATTGTCTTCCAAGTAGCCTATCTTTCCATTGTTATATTGCACATTATGCTGCCAAAATATACCCTCCTCCTGGTCAAGTGACTTGCCTTGTGTGTTCTATGGGGAGTTTATCTAGATTTGAACCCAGGATTTTCTTCCAACACACCCAAGATTTTGGGAGGTTCAAGCTGCTTCAGGAATCAGGGCTGGCATATCTTGACAAAGATTCCAAGGTTCTTCCTCTTTTTACTAAATCTCTCTAGAGTTTCCAGAGTGCTCGTTGTCATTGCTCCAATTGAGAATTTTTTCCCAAACTCTGACTTATTGGAAGTAACAGTTACTTATTGTTTTGAAAGGAAGTTGTCCATGATTCCATTCCTTAATGCCAAATTTATATTCACCCTGTCCATCTTTCAGCAATTCTTTCTAATGTCAATTTGCTCATATGGTACCCTCTCTACAAATTATGAATACACACATTCACAACCCACAGAGCAGCCTAGATGTCTTTGTACTTCCTGTTGGATCTAGAACTTTTTCAATAGTTGCAACTGAACAGCAGTGGAGTGTATTGGAATGGTAGGTAGGCTAAATGCAGCTGTGAGCTTGCGCAGCACATTGAATTGCTAACCAACCAACCATATTTTATCCCAGTGTGCTGCAAAAATCCAGTGTGTATGGTTAATTTATGGCAGGGTATGTCATTTGAACCCAAGCAAAAGGGTTAGCCAAATAAAACATGGGTTAAGATAACAATTCGGGTGTCATGCAAATACATCAAGTGACTGATGGAGATAGTCATTTAAAAAGCCAGCTGGAATAGGAGCCAGAAAAGAGAGAGAGAGAGAGAGAGAGGAGTGAGAATGAGAACTCTGAAGGACTCAGTGATGAAAGAAAGAGAGGAGAGCTAATTGCATTTAATGGGCAGGTTTTTCAAATGCAAATGGGATTGGTTGGAAGTGGCCTGGTAATTAATGTGAGCAGAATTGCTATGGCTGAGAAAAATCAACCTTTAGTCTTTCACCATTGGTGTCAAAACCAGTTTCAAAAAAGGAAATTGTCTTCAGGCAGGACTAAATGTCCTCTGCAGCACCTGCCCCAATTACCATCCTCAATGATCTTGGAGTGAGTTGGGAGACAGGAGAAGGAGAGAAACCTGCATTTTCTACAGTACCCATTAAGGAAGGATGGGAGTCTAGGAGAAAATAAATAAATAAATAAATAAATAAATAAATAAATAAATAAATAAATAAATAAATAAATAAATAAATAAATGAATGAATGAATGAATGAATGAATGAATAAATAAATAAATAAAGGCTTCATTTCATCATTTGATTTCACTGAAGTAAGATGTTTATGTGGAGCTCATGATGGGGCTGAATTATCAACTTGTTTGGCTGTGCTTATTAGGATATGCATGAAATAGAAAATGACTTTATATTTGAGTTGGAATAAGCAGCTCCAGTTGACCTTTACTGACTTTCACTACAGGGTAGCAAGAATAGGTATAGTGGTAATCTACACCAAGTGCTATCTGTTACCCAAATTGCAGAAAGATTGACTGAGGGCATGATCTTTTTAAGTATTAAAATAAATAAAAATAGATCAAGAAACTAATCAAAGAGAGGAGCAACCTAGAACTAAGGAGATCTCCATAAAAAGCAATGCAGCTCGGCTTTCGCTCACTAAACATCTACTTAAATTAGAACCAACAATATTATCAAACAGTCCGTCTTTTGTCAACAAAAAGAATGGACAGAAGAACGCCAGGCTAAAACCTGACAGACACATTTCTTCTTCCAAGAGTTCTTTGATAAAAGACTCTCATCAAATTGGCCGGTTGGGAAATTTTTTAGCCTTTTACTAAGGACAGCCAGCCTAGGAAAAGAGGTGGTGGTATGGGGTTTGAAATGAAAGGTATTTGGATTTTTATGCTCAAAAGCTCAGAAATGTAAAATTAAAAAAACACCTTGTGCCAATCTTTAACGTAAAAGTGACTTTATAATTATGTAGTGCTGTACACGGGCAAGGTTTTAATGAGAAATTCCTTTACTCAACCAATAAAGTCAATACTGGGTATATGAAAGGTGGATTCTGATAAGACATCTATCAGTGGAACATACAGAATTCCAAACACAATACCATCAGGATCCAATCTGGTCAGTCATGAAAGGATGGGCTCCAGCACAAGCCCAAAAGCTTGGAAGACTAAACTTCTGGTCCTGGTGACCGACCCAGATTGGATTCTGCAACATTATCCTGAGATATGTATATTTACATATCAATCCTTCTAAATCGGCTATTTATTATCTCCTTCCTACCATCTTGGATTTCGGCATTCATTCAGGCCTTTTTGGAGAAAAATTATCTAGGTCTCCTATCGCTGCTAGTCTCCACCTGATTTCTCTCATTTACTATTCTCAAAGTATAGATAAAGGAGAAGAACTGAAAGCCATTTCTGACTGACTGTTGATTTATCCAGTCCAGCTCCTTCCCTGCTATCTTTTGTCTAGACAAAAATCTAGAAGTTTATTTAGTAACTAGATTTACTTAACCTCTGGGAGGAAAGCTGATTTCCATACTTTGTGGCTATACACTGTAGAAATGGGATTGATTACATGGAACACAGGGGGAAAATATTTTCATTTATTCAAGCTTCTCAGCATGGAGTTATTTTATCAGAAGCTTTAGGGGACGTTGTGATGTCATACCAAAACTAGGCATTTGTTGCACAGATTCCCCCCCCCCCATATATTTGAAGATGCCCTTTGGAACACCCAGCCAAATTGAGGATAGGTCAAAGAAGGTAGCTAAACTCCTTAACATTTCATCTCTGATCCCTCAGGAAGTTTCCTTATTTTTTTTTGTTTAAATAAATCAGCTGCTTGGCAATATTCTGTAGGATTTGTTTGTTTGCAATCTGCCTACTGAGCACAAACCCAGCAAAATCAAGTGAAGGTTATGCGTGCACATAAGCTCCAGGCTGCGAAAATTAAAATAGGAGGGGGGGGGCTGGCTGGTGGTGCTTCTTAATTGCATGAATAATATTAACATGATGGGAGAAAGACAGGAGAGCACACACAAAATGTAGATTTTATACTAACTAATCAAGCAAATTTTGGACTAGTCGCCTATATTCACAACCTCAGCAGTGTTTGCGTCAACTGCATAAAATAATCTGGACCCATGGACCTTGCCTTACCTGTTTGTACAGTGCGGCATAGCACAACGCCCACAAAACCTTCCAAAGCCGCCTAGATGAACTCACCAACTCATCATAGCAAAGTTAAAAAAAAAAAGTGGCAAGATAGCTTAAAGTGTCTCTTCTTGTTTTGTCTGATCATTCATGCTCAGTGAAGAGCAGCAGGGACTTTATATCTGTCCTGACCAGACTGGGAAAAAATTGGAAAACACAACCTCATCATAAACCATGAAAATACAGCCCAACTGTGGTGCTTGGAACAGCTGTAATGCTTAGAGTCAGTTTGGTCTTATGCTGCTTTGTTTCAGTATCAAAAACAAAAAATAGTTTGTGCTCAGAACATTCAGAGCACAAGGTGTTGGACATCCCTACTCAGTAGCTCCTATACGGCAGGATAAGCTGAAAGAAGGCAATACAAATCCAATTCCGTCCTTAGAGAACTATTTTATGCAACATATAAATAGGAAGCGGGTTCTGTTTCTATTACTCAGGTATGAAAATGGTCTTAATCAAAAGAGATTGTTAAATGGACCTTTTTCAGTTTGGGGTGAACCAATACAGTGGTTTGTTGTTTAACTAGAGCAGGGGTCTTCAAACCTGGCCTTTTTATGACTTGTGGACTTCAACTCCCAGAATTCCTTAGCCAGCATGCCTGGCTGAGGAATTCTGGAAGTCTACAAGTCATAAAAGGGCCAAGTTTGAAGACCCCTGAACTAGAGTGTGAAAGGAAGGTTCAAATCCCTTTTTGAGTCATGAAGATCATAATCTTAATTTCCTGTGTTTTGGTCTATCCTGTCTTGCAGGAATTTTGGCGGGGGAGGGGGCGGGGAAGGGAAAGGGATACCTAATGACATACCCAACTTTGTGTCCCATGGGGCAGCCATCTTCTCAAGATAAAAATAGCATCGCTTGAGAAGGTGGCCTCATTTTATATTGTTGGTAAGTGATACCCTGGAATAAAAGGAAAAGAACGACAGAAGTTATTTCTCTACTTCTCCAGTCCCAGCTATTTAAAAAAGGAAGCTGCAATTGAAATGAGGGAGGCGTTTAAAAGAGAGCCAGCCAGAAGTTTTTGGAGGGGAAGATGTCTAGACTGTAATGCATGGGGGAGGGGAAAATCAGAGCAATAAATGTATGCTACCTAAATGTCCCCATAAATGTTTCATGAATGGCAAGTGCATGAAGGAGGCAGGAGAGGAGAATCTATTGAAAATAATTGTCATGATGAACAAAGCTCTTCCTTCTTATGGCCTGCAGTGTGGAAGAATGTGTAAAGTAGAGTGGATAACTCAGAGGACACAGTGCAAGAGAGTGAGGAATCTGGGGTCTCCCAGCCCTGGTTTGATTGTTAAGCACTTGCTTAGGGAAAGAGGGCCACATCGAGTTTTTCTGCCTAGCTCCCCAGCTCTCACATCCTTAATTCTTTCTTGCTCAACTTTCATTTTCAATCCACTTTCGTAAGCGCATTTCTCCCCACCTATAATAATTTCATTTACAAAGGATAGCAGTCACATGGTGTCACATTTTACAACCACATCGCTTAGCAACAGAAACCCTGGTCCCACTGGTTGTTGTCAAGCAAGCACTACTGTACCTGCATGGCCTTACTGTTATCTAGTGTTAATTCTTTTTAGTTTACATTCAATGTGTTGGTGGAAGAACTGGAAAAAGACGAATTTTTAGACTCTTATTCCAACTTTGTCACTTATTGAGTCTATGTCTTGTCCACTTAAGCAATGGAAGGGCCAGGGGGTACCACGGTTGGGCTATGCTTAGGACATCAGTTGGCCCTAATCCAGCCCTGGGCCTTCAAGAAGTTGATTTTCTTCAACTCTCCTTCCACAGCCATTCTGGCTGGAGCTACTGGGAGTCATTGTGCAGCAACATCTGGATTGCGTTGCATTCCCTACCTGAAGTTATTCTCCAAGCTCCCTGGCCCATCAAATCACGTTCTCTGCCTTGTGATGCACTGTGGAATGGTAAGTATGGAAGTTACAGTCTACTATAGTCATTTTGTTTCTCCAACTTGGTTTCTGAGGAACATGTCTTTTTTTTTTTAATTATAAATTTTTTATTAATTTTTGTAATTGAACAGCAAATACCAATATGATCCATTTACATACACAAGCAAAAAAAAGATAATCCTACTCAATACATTTTTGGAGACGCTCGGCAGTCCCCGCCTTGCCTCCACCCTCATTCACTTTCCTCTCCTTCCACCCCCTAGACCCACAACCTCTCCTCCGAGGAACATGTCTTTAAGAGTGGGTTGCAGACGCATGTTAATTATTGTCTGATTTGGTAATTAGTGGTGACTAGCCAATGTGAATGATTCATCCTGGGTTGAACAGTGCAGACAGAGATTTCTTCTGAACTCCAGTGCAATCACCGGCACAGTAAATGCTACTGATGTAGAAGTAATAAAGTATTAATGAACAGATAAAGAGGATTTTTAAAAGCTTTTTTTTTAATAAGGGAAGAAAAAAATGAGTATATGGGGAATAATCATATGGACTGTGTCTACTTATTTTTACTTATGGCTAACTTTAAGTTCAATCATTGATAGTTTCCCACTCAGTTTAGAGCAGATAGTTCCAAAGCAGAAGAGCTGTTGCTGAAAAGGCCCAGTCCACAAAATTTACCAAGGATTTGAGAGCATCTCAGAAAAGTGAAATGGTTTAATGGTCAAAATATTGAGCTGAGACTGACAGATTCCCAGGTCAAATCATCCAATAATCAGCTGAAAACAGTGCAAATATGTCAGTGGGAGGCCTTGAATCCTAGTGTTGTTTGGAGCCTATATCCCAGAGCACAGGATGAAATCCAAGATGAGTCTCAACTCTCAACCAGGTGTAAGATCAGAAAGAAACACCAACGTGAGAATTCCCTCAAACTCATGATTCCTCAGCCAACTGACCAAACCTGCAACCAAGGAGCTATGCAAGAAATCAGGGGTCTTCAAACCTGGCCCTTTTATGACTTGTGGACTTCAACTCCCAGAATTCCTCAGCCAGGCATGCTGGCTGAGGAATTCTGGGAGTTGAAGTCCATAAGTCATAAAAGAGCCAAGTTTGAAGAGCCTACAAGAAATGGAACATTTTGTATTCTCTTAGGAGCACCTGTGGAAGAGAGTCAAAACGGCCAAGATAGCGAGTCTCAACAATAGGATTAAAGGTCAGCCCCTTTTAAAATGTGCACTGCAGCCACCATCTCTATTTTCCTCTGAGCAGCTTCCCTGGATGCCCCTACACAGCCCCTACAAAGACAGGAAGACTGAGGGTTGTGGCTGTCTATTTGGCTTCTGAGTCATAGGGAATGGCTTTCCAACACTCATCCTTTGTTGCTTCTCCCTCCCAAGCCTAAAAGCTCTTTTGGATCAGATTAAAGGTTAGTTTATCTAGTATCCTGAATAGGACCGGAGCCAACCAGAGGCATCATGGAAAGTGCAAGAAAAAAGCAATGCATCTTCTAAGAGACTGGATCCTGGAATTTATTGGAATTCCTTTTAAAGCCAGAGTCATAAGCCAAATATTATTTTCCCAGTGAGTTCATCAGCCGAGGCTTTCTGTATAGCATGACAGACAGTGTAATCCCCAGATTTATTGCAAAGTATCCCTATTGCTTATATTCGGGGGTTATCCATCGGCTTGGGTTTTTTCTTCTTCTTCTTCTTTTTCTTCAACAGCATCAATATCACCACTGACTTATGAATGCATAAACTGATTGATGTCTTTTCTCTTCCGACTTTGCCAAAGATATATTTTTCATTAAAAGTCATGATAGCATGGGAGAAAAATTCTGCCCCATTAAAAGGTTATGCTTTTAAAATGAACAATGTGGATAGTGAAAAAAAAAATGAAAAAGCAGATCTCTCCTAATACTACACGGACTGCAGAGACTTGTGTTTGAGTTTATTTATTAGATTTATACCCTCTCTTTGGTTTGGGAGCTCAAAGTGACATACAAAGTGCTCCTCCTGTTTTTCCTCACAACATCAACCCTGTGAGGTGGGCTGGGATGAAAAAAGAATAATTAGCCCCAAGTCATCCAGTGAGTTTACATGACTGAGAATGGACTGAACCGCAATCTACCTGATCCTAGAAACAGCTTAACTACACTGGATCTCACTTGCCCACAAGATTTGCTGAGTGTCTTTGAACCAGTCGGTGTCTCTCAGCCCAACCTACCTCACAAGGTTGTTGTTGAGATAAAATGCAATGAATGTGCTCTGCACTCAAACTTCCTCCTCAAAAAAAGAGAGATAAGTTATAAATATAAGAGATACTGTAAATCAGGAGTAGGCAACCTTGGCTCTTTTATGACTCGTGGACTTCAACTCCCAGAATTCCTGAGCCAGCATGGCTGGCTCAGGAATTCTGGGAGTTGAAGTCCACGAGTCATAAAAGAGCCAAGGTTGCCTACCCCTGCTGTAAATGAAAGAATGGAACCTGAGACGCTTTTCTTATCCCATTTTGTACCTTGTTATTCTGCAACATCTTCATGGAAAAAATGAAATTCCCATTTTTCCGGATACATTTCTAGACTCCATTCTGACAGCTCTTTGATGTGATGGTTAAGGTGCTGGCCTAGAAACCAGGACACTTGTAGTCTCAAGTTGTAGTCCCAACTGAGGCATAAAGCCAGCTGGGTGACCTTGGCCAGTTATTTTCTCTCTCAGCCCTAGGAAGTAAATAAGGGCAAACCACTTCTGAAAATCTTGCCAAGAAAACTGCAGGGCTTTTCCACGAAGTTGGCGGGAGTCATCACTGATTTGAAGGCAAGAATTAATTAGCCTGGATACTAGGGGAAAAATCCCTATAAAGCAGTTGCATAGGTTTCTGTCGGCCACCCTTTTTTCAACTGGGATGTAATCTTCTCTATTGAATCATGATGATGCCTTTGGACCATGTTTATTCCAAAGCCTAAGCAGGTTTAGGCTGCATTCCTTGCTCATAAAGCAATTTTCCTGGCAAAAGTTCTATTCAAAATATATTGGGAATAAAATGCATATCACTCCAGTGCAGTTTTTTTTCAGTCTGTTCAGATGGATGGGGAAAGGAGGCGGCATGATGCAAGAAGACACATATACATTTGTTGATATGTTTCCTTCTGAGCTATTGGTAGATGTTCACGCACATGTAGACATGTTGTATGCATGCCTGGGTAGCTGTGTTTGTCAAAAAGCAGAACTTGCTTCTTGCTGGTGGCAATACAATGTCTTCAGCTCTGTTCCCTTCTCAAGTTCCACTGATCATATTTTTCACCTGGTGTTGGTGGGTCAAGTTTCAATCCTGCCTGCTTTCATCAGCCAAGAAGGAAAGGAAGCAAGAAAATCCCAGAAAAGGTTGTGTAAGAGTGGCAACAAAACTTTCTCATCCTATGCTAACCTTACCAAACTCAAAGGATCAACTATTGGATGGCAAACTGACAATATGGGCTGGATGTCTTCTTAGAAGTATCTCTGATGTGCTAAACAGGTTTGCTTGATGTCCAGACCTACAATTAAAAATTCTCCATCTCCACCCCTAATTTTCTTTTATCAGTGTGCCCAAGTGCCCAATTTCCAAGAAATTAGAAATCAAGTAAAAGAATTTAATTGATTGCTGTCTTGCAGCTAATAACCCTAATGAATGGAGATTCTCAATCATCCAGGTCATGGCTGTCTCAAAGGTGCTTTTCCAAAAGGCAACTGGACTTGGAAAAAGGAAAAAAAAACCAAGAAAGTCCAGTTGCCTTTTGGAAAAGCACCTTTGGGACAACCCTAATAATACTAACAAAAAGGACTCACACTCTCTCAGCCCAACCTACCTCACATGGCTGTTGTTGTGGGGAAGATAGGAAGAAGGAGTATTAGGTGTGTTCACCATCTTGAATTACCTATAAAATTATATAGATGGGATAAAAATCTAGTCAAAAAAATTGAACTCTGGATTTTATGTATTTTGTGGTATTGTGCCATGATCTCACTATTAAGTATTATTGTTGTTGCTGTTTTGAATTCCCCCTTTTTTTCCTGTAGCACTGATGTAAATTTAATTTCAAAACAGCTTTTCATGCCTCATTATGCTTGAATGAGACCTGACAGTGGCCTTCTGAGTCATTTGTGAGTCATGCATTGTTTAGCTAAGTGTAAGGTAGGCTGTGAATGTTTAATATGTCATCACAAGGGAGCAGCTCAGGTTTAGGCAGAGCAAGCATAAGAGGGGCTGCTTGAAAACCATTCTGAATAAATATGCTTGTACAAAGAAGGGTGGGGAGAAATTAAAACTCATATATAAGCTCTTTCAAATATCCCCATAATAGTTAAGAGTTGGCAGAAAGCACAGACACCTACCATGTTACTGAGAAGAGAGGCCCAATAGAAAGACCCGGGGTGTCCAACCTTGGCAACTTTAAAACTTGTGGACTTCATCTCCCAGAATTCCCCAGCCAGCCATGCTAGCTAGGGAAGTCTGGGAGATGAAGTCTACAGGGCTTAAAGTTGTCAAGGTTAGACGCCCCTGGAATAAAGAGTTCCTGCCACATTTCAGAATGGTTAGACCCATTTTGTGTGGGAAAATAATCTTCATCTGAGGATTGTGGGAGCACCCCCCCCTTTGTAAGATATTACTTATTTAGTCAACTACCATGCCACCTTAATCATAGGGCTAACTCTAAGCAGTGTATAGGTTAGGATTAAAAATAGCATGATAATAATTATTAGACATGGGCAATAAAATGTATTTGTTGCACTCTTTTTAATGCAAACTTAATGTCAACTCTACAAATGAGCATAGCTGCAGCCATTTTCCTTCTCATTCTAGGTTGCCACATAGAACAAGGGAGGGAGGTTGCCCAGATGCTTGGCTAGTCAAAATAATCTTTTGTCCTGTGGGAACCAAGGTCATTGGCTGCTCCCGAGACTAGGGACTGGGTGTTGCATAAAAAGCCCGCCAAATAATCATATTGGGGAACGTAGTTGCTTACATAGCTTTTTTGGAGGGACATTTAACTTTGTATTGGGAAATGGTTGTTTGTGTATCCAGACTTGGTTTTGCTCTTGACCGTGCTGAGACTTTGTAACTAATAAATACGTTCTTTGAGGAATTTGCAAGCCTCGGAGTTCTGCTTTATTCGTCTCTGTCTGTCGGAACCATGACACTTAATTTTGTATTTTCAAAGGAGGACATGGCCTGAAACTCAGCTTTTCAGTTTCATCCTTCTCCAAATGTTGAAATGCTGTTTGTTAATTGGAGATAATTTATTAGGGAAAAGCCTGCACAAAAAAAATGCAGGTCGTTAAGCAAAACCAAAACAAAGTAGCTATATATTAAGACAAATATGCACAAGAGTTAACTGTGAATTTTACAGTATGGTGGGATTTTCTTTTTAAATCTAAATCTAATATGGAAACAAGATTAATCAACGTTGACAATTAATTTATCCCCTCCTTCAGTAACAAACTGAAAGGAATTGAAATTGATAGATTTACAATTATGAGAAATTGGAGGAATCTGCAATTGATCAATTCAGTTATTTCTGTTTGGAATAAGGTAATGTGTTGCAGCAGAACAATGTGTGTCCGAATCTCTGTACTTGGTGCATTTGGGAGAAGTGGATGGAGAAAGCGAGATGGTCAGATTTTCATCTCCATCTTTCTGTCATAAATATTTTATTCTTCAGGGCCATCTGGCTACCCAATACTTTCCATTTTAACTGAGAAAGTTACCCCCAAAAAGTCAATTTTGCGTTCTGAAGTTTATAAGAGCAAGCAACCTTTTACCACCATTTCAATTACATTTACAGCAGAAAATAATGCAACGTTTGTAAAAGGGATGAAATTATTTTTAAAAAATGAAACATTTGTTTTATTTGTTTAATTTTTATTTTTACATGTTGTGTTATGTGTTTATGTGCGTGTGTGTGGGGGGGCAATTCCTGCAGATTTCTGTACTAGCAGTCAAATAGACTTAGCAAGATCTGAAATACTGCAAATGATACTCACAGCTCTCTTTTCAAGGTCTTCTGCTTTTGCAATATTTTCTTATCTAAATCATAATGGGCTCCTAGGTATCTTTCCAAGCACAGGCATCTTCCTTTTCTTTTTGTTGATCTTTCTTAGCCCCAGTCAACACTAATTCTTGACTAACAAGAGAAAAACATTTGTTTTTCATTCAGAGTATTGAATTATTATTCCCTTATGTGACGTTGTGAACTCTTCAGTTTTCCTTCACTTTACAGACCTGCAAAGAACGTAAACGTGCAGATGGGTCACAAAGTTACTTTTCACCCCCATTGTAATTGTGTGCGGTCACTGTATGAGGCAGTCACTAAACAAGGATTATCTCTTCTGACCTGGGTGTTAGATTGGCAGTATGAACTGGTCCACATCTCTGGACAAGGAAAAGTGAACTTTGCAATGGTTGGGAAGGAGCTACAGGTAGTTCTTGACATATCATTCGTTTAGTCAACGTTCAAAATTAGAACAGTACTCACTCAAAAAAGTGACTTACAATCATTCCTCAGACTTATGACCGTCACTGCATCCCCACAAGTTCTGTGATCAAAATTCAGGGGCTTGGCAACAGGCATGTATTTATGACGGTTGCAGCATTTCGGTGTCACGAGATCGCCATTTGCAACCTTCCCAGCCGGCTTCTGACTAGATGAGTCAATGGGGAAATCCAGATTTGCTTAATGATCGCATGGTTGACTAACAACTGCAGTGACTCGCTTAACAACGATGGCAAAAGAGGTCATAAAATTGGGTGCGGCTCACTTAAGAACTGCCTTGCTTAGCAGTTGGAGATTTTGCTCTCAGTTGTGATCGTAAGTCAAGGATTATCTGCATTTGCATCCAGCACCAGATTGACTGTAAAATATAATGCTGGATACAAATGGCCTCATTCTGAACATTGCAAACAAAGTTCACCTTACCAATAAAGGAGAATATTTGTAGCTCTGGGTTGAAACGAGGGGGTTCTTGGTGCTCTCTGAGCTTGCTTGTTTTCTTACAGATGTTTCATTACCCAAACTAGGTAAGCACTTATGATGTTACCTAATTTGGGTAATGAAAAGTCTGCAAAAAAAACATGCTCAGAGCGAACCAAGGACTCCCCCCCCTTAAGGTTCACCTTTCCTAGATTCCATAATATGACATTAACACTGGCTACCTCCTCATCTGAAAAGAATATGCTTATGTGCATCATCACTGTAGCAGACCTTCAGAGCACAATAGTTCATTCCTCTGGTGGTGGGATTCAAATATGTGAACAAGTGTGGATGCCACTTCTGGAAGTCCATTCTGGGCCTGGGCAACAAGAAATTAGCTACCGGTTCTACCGAAGTGATACGAATCAGCTGAATCCTACCACTGCCTTCTCCCCTGGAAGGCAATATCAATAGTTTAGGAAAAGAAGAAACAACAAGGAGCTGTGTTTTCTTTTTACAGCTAAATTCATCTCCAGTTGTTGTTTATTTTATGTTACTATGGAGTAACCTGTACAGACTAGTGTTGATATTTATGCAATTTCCTGGCACTTTCTGCTGTCCAGCAAAATGTTGAAGAATGCTGTTTCCTTGTTGCTGCAGATATCAAGAATGCAGAATGTGGGGCAGTTGTCTTTCTTACTTTTTGACTCTTTTGAATAAAACAGTGTGTTTTGCTTTGGCATTCTGGATTTGTTAGCTAACCATTTCCCCCCAAATTGTCCTTGGGTCTCTAAGCAAAATGCTACAATGCCCCTCTCCTTTAAAAGTCATTATAAATAAAAAATATGTTTTTTTCCGACCCACACAGCTTTCTCTATTTTTTTCTCCATCACAAAAACAACACATACTTTTTTACATAGACATTTTTTTCTGTTTGTTTCTTCCTTCCCTATACCTTTACAGTAATAACAGGATTTTTTACCTATTTCTTTTTAAGTCAGATGAAGAGATTTTGGCTGCAGATAACCAGGCCATTGCTAGAGGGCAGCAAAGAGTTGTAGTTTTGGGTTGTGTATCTCTTTGCTGCCCTCTGGTGTATGGTTCTTTGTAGCCAAGATATGTTAGCCCTTGAGCAGAAAAAGAAACAGCAGGCAAAGAAGACAAACATAAATGTCTCTGTCAAAGGGTAAACTAAAAGGTTGTAACATAACTGAACTTTCTGACATAATTCTGGATATCTGGCTACTCAACTCTTGTCCCAATCCTGGGTTTCAATACAAACATAATCACTCACTGGAAATACATCTAGCTCTTGTTCATGATGAAGTATATTAACAGTGAGCAATATTGCTGATCTCAGGCACCCTTGTGTGATCCCAAATGATGATCTGGGCAGAGAGAAAAATGTTTAGTTACATTGCCAAAATCTGATGAGATCATCGAAATTAGAAAAGATGTTGTACTAAAGATCTAAAACTGTGGTTTGAGTGAGATCTCTAAAGATTGCAATGATTATTTGAATTTTTATTTGGACTCTGCTGAGGATCTCATCTGAGGATCCGGCAGATTTTCTGACTGTCTTCAGCAGCAATATATAATAATACAGTGAACATTTTTTAAAATGCAATGCTTTGAGATGAGAGGATCTTGGATATTTTCAAAAGCATGCCTCTTAAAAATCTGGTTCAACAAAAAGTCTTTATTATCTGAATGCAACATTAGTCTTTTCATAATAATAGGAGTGATTAAGATGCCTCAGTTTTGGAACAAGTCCTCCAGAAGGTATTATCTTTCTGGTTTCAAGAGGAATAATTTACCAAGGCTTTCAGAGATTTTGATTTTTAAAATTCATGCGCAAAACAATTCTGTCCATATCTGCCTGTCCTGAGCAGTATTTACTCTGTAGTATGTAACCTTAGATTACAGACGTGTGCTTTCCACCTTCTATATGTCTGATAAGATCCAATTGTTCTCTTCATTTTTGGGATATTGATTTTACTATTCCTTTGTTGCTTTTAAATCTATAAATGGGTTAGCTATTCTTAGAAGCTTTTGATTGAAGTCTGATAAAATAAATATCCTCAATAAATGCACACAACAGCAAACACTGTCTCTGTGGCAGTGATGGCAATATTATGAGTGTTTAAGTCTATGTACCTGAGTGAAAATGTATCGATCTAAAGATATAAAAAGAAGTTACCACATATTTCATTGAGATTTGCCCGGTGACCTCTGATACTGCCTGGTCTGTAGCACTGAATGAAATCAACAAGCACGATGCATTCCCTGCTCAAAAATTCACACATATGGACACACACACCCCTAATGTATGTGGCAGAAATATGTGACCAAAATGATGTGTATTTGGCAGGGGGTGCATTTAAAATGTGTAGAGGTAGTTGCATTTTTGTATCTCTACTGGGAGAAGAAAATCTAAACTAAAATCAGAAAGACACTTTACATAAGTTACATAAAAAGCTGTTGTGACAATGAATGCAGATTTTTCTTAATTTTTTTAGCAGCTCCCAATTTTTTTTCAGAATAGAATAAGGCATAAAATTATGCCTAACCATGGCATGTTGCTGACACAGACACAATGCAGCTGGTCTTGAAAAAAATGGTTTTCAGCTTTTCGGAGCTAGTTAATCCTTGAATAGGACACCACTAGGAAATTTCAAGATTGGAACACTGAAAACATTTCCAAAAGGCAATGACAAATCACTTCCATACAGTTGCTATGAAAATATCACTGAGGTTATCAGGTGTATCTATTTATCCACCAGGAGCTAACCAGAAGTTAAGGAGTTTTGCATGTTTTTACAGACAGTGCTAAATTAATATTTTCTTTTTCCCCAAATCAATAACATTGATACAATAAATACAGCTTATAGTACAATCTAGAAAATGATGAAACTAATCAGGGATGTCAGCAGGGTGTAGTCCAGGGGTGTCAAACTGCCGGCCTGCAGGCCGGATGCGTCATGCCAAAATCGTGCCCACCCCTTGCCGGCAATGGAGAAAAAGTTGTGATACGTCGCGACACATCACGTGGCGTTGCGAGTTTGACACCCCTGGTGTAGTCAAAAAAAGGCAACATGGTGGCCATGACAAAACAATCACATTTCCATGCAATGTTTATGGACATCACATATAAATTGAGGAAGATTCAATCATACCATTGTGACTGCCATCTTGATTATTTTTTAACACATCCTGCCAACACCCCTGAAGCTACTTCTTCCTGTGGAATTATTTCAACAGAAGTCCAGTCCTAATTGCTTTTGCAACTGGGAGAGCTTTAGAAAGCTGTTCATGATCTGTCACAAGAAGGGAAATGCTTACTGTTCAAGAGGATAATGAGAGTTTCTCCTAAGCATTTGTAAATAAAATAATAGCCATACATATATATAATTCAGGCAGCATTCACCAAACTTAATATCTGTTTGTGCTCAGGTTTCGGAGCACAGCTATTAAATTAAATATTAAATTAAATATTAGATATTATTAAACGTTAAAGTGTTCCAATCTATGAGGGGCTGCCACAAAGAAGAGGGGGGGGGGTCAATCTGTTTTCCAGAGCCCCAGAAGGCAGGACAAGAAGCAATGGATGGAAATTAATCAAGGAGAGAAGCAACCTAGAACTAAGGAGAAATTTCCTGACGGTTAGAACAATCAACCAGTGGAATGGCTTGCCTTCAGCTACAACACTGGAGGCTTTCAAGAAAGGATTGGACAACCATTTGTCTAACGTGGTATAGGGTCTCCTGCTTGAGCAGGGGGTTGGACTAGAAGACCACCAAGGTCCCTTCCAACTCTGTTATTCTGTTAAATAGCAGCAAAAGGACAATCACTTCATCCCAGTTTCTTTTTACATGAAATACTTTGGTCCATTTGCATGGACTCAGCCATGACCTGGAGAGCAGCAGCAAATTGATGGGACCTATCAATAAGAAATAGCCTTTATCTGGAAACATTGTTTGCAAAATATATGCAAAATATATTTAAAGAAGCAGGTAGCAAAATGTACATGCAAAAATATATTTTGGAAAAATGTGTACAAAAAGTTATATTAAGATTATTTGCATTTAAATAAAGCATATTTTAGGAGTAGTCTCATGTCACAAGTATAGGTAGCTTCCTTGCAGAATAAAAAAAATCCATATGGAACTTGCTAAATTCTGGAAAATGTAGCCTACATTCATATAAGAGCTACAGAGTTTGGGGAATGGTTGAAGGCTGCAGCTAAAGCAAATCATTGATTCAGAGGACTCTCAGCAGTTTGGTGTTGTGTTTATAAAAAAAATATGAGTTCTTTCAGAACTTGTGGGTGGATGCCATGAGAAGCTGAAAATGTTTTAATGTATAATTTGTCAAGATGGCTCCTGGTATTCAAGCATGCTTTAGTTCTGATTCCTTGAGAAATTCAGGATAGACTTGAGCATTTGCCTTTTATCTTCTGCAGTAATTGATTGATAATGTGCCATCAAAATCATTTTTGTCTCCTAGGGGCCACATAGATTTTCTCCATGATGATCTATCCCTAACTTGTTCTTTCAGAACTCCCAACGGTGCACTCAATGCCTTTGTAACTCAGTTTCTCCATTTTCCTTCTGGTATTCCTCTTTTTCTCTTTCTTTCTACCTTTCCCAGCATTAGAGCCTTCTCCAGAGTTAGGTCTTTGCCTGAAGCATCCGAAGTAGGATAACTTGAATCTGATCATTGTGCCTTGAGTGAATACTCAGGGTTAGATTGTTCAGTGATCTAATTGTTTGTTTTCTTGGCTATGCTTTACCCTCCTTCTCCTCTATTGCATTCCCTATTATTACCTGGCAATTCTTCTGCTGGAGCTTGTGATCTTTCTTAGAGGTTTCCCATTTCTTGAGGGAAGTCGTCTTAATTTCTATAGCTTCCTAGATACCAGTAGAGGGTTGTCTTCTTTCTGAACTTGGCTGAGTCTTTCTTATACTGTGGAAGACAGTCCTCTTGAGCTTTAATTACTGTGCTATTAAATAAATAAATAAAAATAAATAAATAAATAAATAAATAAATAAATAAATAAATAAATAAATAAATAAATAAATAAATAATCTCTTCCGGTGGATAGATTTGGCCTTCTTGGCTTATCCTTTCAATCTCTTTTTCACCAGTCCTACATTTTTTAAAAAAAGTTTCCCTTTCTGTAATCAAACAGGACTATCAGAGCCTGCTGGAAATTTCCCCTTAGAGTGTAAACTAAGTGCCACAGCATTAGGATCATCGTTTCTTAAGTTTCTGTTGGTTCCAGAAAATTTAGGATGGAACTTTGGAATGCCTCCCTTCTGCTTACGGCCAAGGCTTTGCTATTTATTCTAAAGCACGGTCCTAAAATACTGGTTTCTTTGTCATAGCCCAAGCATGAAGTCCCAGCCTACCCAGGAATAATCAAAGTCCCTACTATTATTGCCACTTTTCTTTTGTCTGCTTCTGTGTTTTCTTTCGCCGTTTCAAGACTTGTAAAGAACCACAGATATGACCTTGGAGAAGATATTGCAAAGGTTGTGAACATGTCCTTGGGAGACAGGAGGAGGAGGAGGAGGAGGAGGAGGAGGAGGAGGTGCAGAGATGTAATTTCAGACTTACGTGATTCTGTTACTGTTACTATAATCTTACAATAAAAGCAGTGTTAATATGCATGGTTGATGTATGCTAACCATCTCGAAGGGCTGACATCAGTCTTGCAAGTTTGAAAGTACATCTCTCCACCCTTGCCTTTACAGTCCAAGAAACCAGACAGGATCCCTTCTGCCACACCCCTATTTGTTCTGCGGACTCACCCGCCTCTTATCTGAACATTGTCTCATCAGTGGCTCCTCCTGTCTCTCAAGGATATTCTCATAAACCAGGGGTGGGGAACTATCGCCCTTTTATGACCTGTGGACTTCAACTCCCAGAATTCCACAAGTCATAAAAGTGGCCATAGTTCCCCACCTCTGTCATAAACCATTACAGGTACACAGAGTGACGCCACCTTGACTCTCTTTGGTATAAGAGGGAGCAAAGAGAAAACACTGTCAGGCTTTCAAGAATCTGGCAGCCTGATGAAGCAGAGTTCTACTATTTCTTGGAGAATCCTTTCCTGATAAGAGCACCCTCAGCACCGTGACCAGCACAAAAGCATATCCCTGCTTTTATAATTTAGGTTCTTGGCAAAAAGATGCATCCATATTGATTCTGGGAAAGATTCTAGTTTTCCAATATTTTCCAACATATGACATACGTCCTCTTTAATGTGAAAAGCGGTACCTGGGGGAGAATCCTCGGGGGAGAGTTAAAGCAATCAAGATAGCAGCCATGGCCATGAAATTGAAGCTAATTCTTTTTCTTACATGTATTGCATAAGTGACATATTTTTTTTTAAAAAAAAGGATAGGGCTTCAAATACAATGTTTACAGCTGCCATCTTGACATTTTGACTACCCCCACGGGCAATCCTGACAATGCAGTATGTGTTTCTCTGCTCTTTCTATAGAGTTCTTTTTTTACCCAGGAATGATCGTATCTCACTGAGCCTCCCTCTTCCGCCAAATTTATATTATACAAATACAAATGCAGAACATTTCTATAATATTCTGTTGTATGGATTAAAAGATATACATTCATAGCCATTTCTTCTAAATGCCCATCTGGACTTGGAGATTTCTAGCAATGGCACTGCAATACCTGGCCTATCATGTCCTATTTTAAAATGCTGCTCTCGACTTTTTTGTTCCTGTCATATCCATCCACTGCTTCCAAGCTCAACTCTTTTCCCTCTAGTATAAATATTGACAGTGTGCCATATCAGTTCCTACCTAACACTTACTGGCTTTCCGCTTAGAGCAGATTAAAAGCAATGTTTTGATGTTTTCTGCACCAGAAAATATTCTCTCTCTCTCTCGCTCTTCATTTTTTTTAATTTATTAAATTTATGTGCTGCTGCTCCTAACCAGAGATGAGAATTTTAGCTCAAGTGTAGTCTATCTCTCTTGCCCGAGAGGGTCCCTAATAAATCTAAACCGTTCCTCCTGGCCCTTCCATCTCATTGACACTTCTGACTCCTGCCTATTTAGCTGTTCCTGACCCTATAACGTTGGTCTCAAAATAGGAAAATGCCAACTGATTGAACATCGGATGTGTCTCACCTCCAAGGGCACTTAAAAGGAGAAAAAAGCAAGTCTATGTGACAGTTTCAAATGATCCACTCCTAACAGGGTCCTAGAGTGGGAGGACAAACTGTTTTCTGCACCAAATCTCAACTGTGGGCGCTCCATTTTATATGCACAGTGGAGCCACACTGGCTGTTACAGTGCCATTCCAGCTCCTTAAGTAATAGAAAAAGAACATCTAACAAAGTGACAGTGAAATCTTAAAATGGAACTGAGTACCAAGGTGATGTAAAGCATCTTAAAACCATGAAATTGGATAAATGCTCTTTTTCCTTTTACTGCGCTTTTCATCTTATCACAATTCCCCTAATATTTATTGGCAAACTTGGCTGCTCCTTCTCTCATAGCTCTTTTTTTTGGGGGGGGGGAGGGAGGGAAATAGGTTTTTCAAATTCTTTCCTTTCACAGAAATCCAGATAGTTTGGTTCCCAATGAAAATCTGCACATTTCCTGTGGAAAGCCAGTGAAGAAATTCTGGAACAAGGTGACATGACCGATTACATTCCTTAAATAAAGGAATGTAATCAGTCACGTCACCTTGTTCCAGAATTTATGCAAATAAATGATTATAAGTCCTCTTAAATAAAGAGGATAAAGAGCTGCTTTGGCACAGTAGTTAAAGCCTCAGGCTAGAAATCTGAAAAATATGAGTTCTGGTCCCACCCTTGTCACAAAACCAGCTGGGTGATGTTGGGCCAGCCACACCGTCTCAACCCTAGGAAGGAGGCAATGGCAAACAACTTCTAAAAAAAATCTTACCAAGAAAACGGCAAGAACTCGTCCAGCCAGTCCCCAGGAATCAAAACTGACTCAAAGCACAGCCTCTTTCCCCCCCCCCCAAAAAAATGATTGATTGAACCTCATGACCAAATTCCAAGTTTCTGCATTTTGGGAAGTGAGACTAAATTACTCAACCATAAACAGGCCCAGCATCATCTCCTGGACAGGCTAGTTAGTACATTAATTTTGATGTAACATTATGTAGCGTTCTGTGTTTTCTATATATATAAAAAAGTATTTGCTATTGCTATCTATAGCTATCTTATCAATAACTACCAATATCCCTCTTATTGTTTTTGCTTTGAAACAGATGTTTTTCTATTTCTTCTCCAAAATGTTGCTTACTAATTGCTAAGTATAAGTATACACCATCAGCACTACCAAAGGAAACTCTGTTTTATTCCTGCTATCGTGATGGTACCCTGATTTAAACAGACTTAAAATGCAAAGCCACATTTACCTGGAGTGGGTTTTTTTCCCCAAGTTTATTTTTTTTTTAATTCATGCTGCAAGACTATAGAACTACTTTTAAAATAAAGAATAAATATTTGGCAGTGGAGGAGTGGAAAGTAATAATATGCGTAGCAATCTAAAAGCAAATAAGATAATTAAGTCCAGAGTCTAACATTAGCCAACTGTTTTAAATGAATTACATGTCTTATTGTGCCATAAGCCTTACAACTGGCTTTTCAGGCAGCTGGGTATTATTATCACCACACTGCAAATTGGGAAGATTAAATCTGAGGGAGATTAGCTTGCCTAATGCCAACAAGTGAATTTTATGGCAGAGGAAGACTGGTGCCACAAAAAATTATTTATTCTGCATAACTTATCTGCTGCCCCAGTCATAGACTGACTGGCTTAAAAGGGAAACGTATAATAAAAACCACATACATGATGTAGTCTTCAAGTTACAACTATTCGTTTACTGACTGTTAAAGTTGCAATGGCACTGAAAAAAGTGACTGTTTTTCACCCTTACAATCGTTGCAACATCCCTATGGTCATGTGATCAAAATTTGGATGTTGGCAACTGGCATGTATTTATGGCAATTGCAGTTTCCCAGGGTCACGTGATCACCTTTTGCGACCTTCTGACAAGCAGAGTCAATGGGATTCACCAGATCCACTTAACAACCATGTCATTAACTAATGCAGTGATTCACTTAACAACTGTGGCAAGAAAGGTCATAAAAGGGGGATAAAAGTTATTTACCATCTGTCTTGCTTAGCAATGGAAATTTTGGGTTCAATTGTGGCTGTAAGTCAAGTACAATCTGTATTCTAAAAATGTAACCATTAAAAACTGGCCGGAAAAAAAATAACTTCTACCTTCTTGGACAATACAATAATCAAGTTTTAAATGCTCTACAGAAAAGAATCATTTTAATTTCTTTCCCAAAGGCAAAAAGTTTAGGACCATCCTAACTTCAGGGAGCAAGTTGTCCCGTAGGGCTAGAACTACCACAGAGAACGACTGTTGCTATTAATAATTACTATTCTACTCTTAAAAACTATTCTTGTTTTGAATTGTTGTTAACCATCCAGAGCAGAGATATCAAACTCACCGCGTCACATGACGTGTCATGACGCATCACACCTTTTTTCCCCTTGCCGGAGCTGGGGTGGACGTGGCTTCTGCGTAACACATCCGGCCCACGGGCCAGCAGTTTGACACTCCTGATCCAGGCTCTCACACATACTGAGATGGATAGCTCTCATTTAGCAACCAGAATGGGGACTGACAACTTGGTTGTTAAGTAAAGGAGTCACCAAGTGAAATTGCAGATGTGCATATGATTTTACTTCAGCTTTCCCTGCTTTTTATGCAAAGGTTGTAAATGTGTGAGGACTGGTTGGAAAGTTATTTTCTTCATCACCACCATAACATGGTCACTAGATGAGATGGTTAAATGAAGATTACTATGAATAATCAAGATGAGGATGTAACAGTAAATAGGCGGACTGTCAACGCTGCAACAATTCTGGCTGAAGCCATTTCTGCTTCATTTTCAGTTGCCACAGTACTGGGAGGGGGAATGAATGGTTTTAAGGTTAGATTAAACAATAAATTGTCCCGTGGGAACCAAGGTCATTGCTGCCTGGCTTTTGGTGGGCTGAGCCTTTCGTTAGAAAGCCCGTGAAAGTAGTTTATTCGGGAATGTGATAAATGACACCGTGCTGGGGTGGGAAGTTCAATTTTGTAACATTGTAACATTTGGGGCAGGAACTCCAGTCTTGGTTTCACTTTTGACCATGCCGATACTTTGTAGCCAATAAATATGTTCTTTAAGGAAACCTCTTGCCTTGGAGTTCTGTTTTTACTGGTCTCGTCTATTGGAACCATGATACGGACTCTCAATCATCCAGTTACACTCCATCTTGATTTTTTTTAATTCCCTTTACAGATGCCCCTAATTAACCCAACAATTCTAAGTTGTTGAACAACATCAGATTGCGAAAGGCCCAACATTTCTGAGAAGCGATTTCCATGAAATCTCCATTTCCAATTTTACCACTGAGAAGAATCGATTCTGAATTCCAACTGGTCATATTTTTACCTTTCAAGAATCCAAGAAGATAGCTTCAAAGCCATTGATCTGGAGCCTTATTATTTCAAACAAGGCTACAATTATTGTGAATTTCAAAGAAGACACATTCTTTTCCATTTTCAGCTTCCCCAGATGCTGAAATGTTTATTTTTCACCAAACCGATTGCCAGTTACAAGCTCCGTGCCCCATTTCCTTCTTTCTTGCATAATTTTCCAAGTGGAATTTTAAGTCGTTGGTTCAAAATGGGTAGAAAAGCACTATTTATATTCATTTTTTATTTAAGAAAGTCTTCTTATCGTGCAGTCTTTTCAACTAGTCTTGCAGAAGAGCCTTCAAGCATGATCAAAAGCATTTCCCTGCAAGAAATGAAACATTTCTTTTACCCATCTCTTCTTAATCCCCTCCATCTGTTTGCATTCCCCAAAGTACATTTCTTTATATTTGATATAACATTGATAGTGATTATATTTGATTTTATACATGAATTAGATTTGAAATAGGATCCCAAAGCTCCCAGCATGCTTTGCCTCATCCTTTGCCAGCATTCTTGTGCAAAAATTATGTCACTATGCCTTTTAGTCCAACAAGACTCAAGTGAGGTCCTGCCCCTTATTCTCAACCTTGCAATTTAGCATTGGAATATTCTCAGCTTTGCATGCTCTAGAAAAGCAATCACAAAAATTATCATACAGATCCATTTTGCTCAAGGAAGAAAAATGACCCACTGTTTTGTTTCAGACTGGGACAGCTGCTAAACTCACACAGCTGCCATTTGGGGCAAATGGAAATAGATTATTTTATTCATAACCAACAAAGCACCTGGGGTTATACCCAACAAAGTGGCATGCTGACTGTTAAATGAGTGGTCAGAATAATACTTATATGCCTCAGTTTTAGTTAAGTATTAGCTTCTGAACCAACTTAGTTTTTGAAGTGTATATGTAGTCCTTGTTCAGCGACCATAATCGGAACCAACAATTTGATGATTAATGAAAGCCATCACTAAATGAAAGAGCGACTATGCTTATGATCTTACTTCAGCCTTCTTTTACTTTACAGACCTTCAAAGGTAAAAAATGTGACTATTAATTGTGAAATTATTTTTTTTTCATCATTGTAACTGCAGTCAGCCACTAAATGAGGTGGCCACTAATTAGAGACTACTTGTGCTGTCAAATTTCTTTGGGGAAATATGTTTTTCTACCGTCCTAAGTACACAGTACTTAGTTATCTTCAAATCATTCTCAGAGTCAGAAAGCATCTTCCTTTTGACTACAATACAATTCCATTACAGATTAAGTTAAGTACTGTATATCAAAAGATTACAAAATTGGTTCAGCATGATACCACAATCAGACTATCTTTTTGTAGTTCTTGACTTACAACCACAACTGAGCCCAAAATTTTTGTTGCTAAGAGAGACAGTTGTTAAGTGAGTTTTATCCCATTTTATAACATTTCTTGCCAAAAATGTTGAGTGAATCACCGCAGTTGTTCAGTTAGTAACATAGTTGTTAAGTGAATCTGGCCTCCCCCATTGACTTTGCTTGTCAGAAGGTCGCAAAAGGGAATCACATGACCCCCCCCCCCGGACATTGCAACTTTCATAACTATGCATCAATTGCCAAGTATCTGAATTTTAGCATGTGACCAAGGGGATGCTGCAACAATCGTGTGAAAAACAGTCATAACTCACTTTTTCAGTGCCGTTGTTACTTCAAATGGTCACTAAATGAAACATTGTAAGTCGAGGACTACCTGTACAGTATGTGCTTAACTCCACACAAAGAAAGAAACAAAAAAAACTGGGCAGACGGCTGAAGTGGCTTTAGCACAAACTTCTCCTTTTATATTCTTCCTAAATTTACATTTATGTAATTGTTCCTGACTGATGGGTGTTTTATCAGCAGATAACTTGAAATGACACCATCTTCCCTCTCAAGCCATGAAATATTATTGTGCCAAACAATAATATGACATATTTGCTGAGATTTACCTGAAATAAAACAGTGGGTCCAGATACCTGGAATATATATGCAGTGTCATCTTTAGCAACTTTTCTCTTCCCTGTTTGCCTGTGTACAAATCAACAAAGGAATGGCAATTATAGCATCTTTGAGTTAATGATTTTTTCTGAGTCTAAATTCCATTGATGTAGGTAAGGAATATAGGTTGTTTTCTTTCAAATTAGATGGCAAGTTCTTCTTCTCAGAATCCTTCTTATTTCATTGGCTTGTGACCAAATGTTTTTCCTGGAGATTTTCTATATTTGATTCACTCATAGTTTTATCCAAAGTGAATAGTACACTGATGCTTCCTCTGTCATACTGTCAAAATGAGAAACAAAGTGACTGGAATTCTAAAGTGATCTACTGACCTCTGGAATTCATCACAATAATGTCATAGCAGAACTGAAATCTCATGGGTTGCATTGTCAAGCACCATTGTTGATCAATTGTCTTGTATCCTTATCCTTTCCCTCAAATTCAAGTGTTATCATTTGTGTTCCATGCTGATTGATGGTTGAGTGCGAAACCTTTGAGTTTTCTATAGTTATTCAATTTTTAAAATAGTATTCTGTACCTTTGAGATTCTGGAAAAGAGTTGTGTGCCTCCACCCCAAAGTTAACATCTGATGACACTACTTCTTTAAACAACTCCAACACTCTTAAATTTTTAGCTCTTAAGGGGTGTCTAATGGATCCTTAAGAAAGGATTAACAGGATGAGTTGACTACAACTGGCCTAGAGTTCCAACTCTAAAAAGCTCTGAAGATCCTAAAAACAATCTTAAGTCCTGCAAAATCTCAGATAACTCAAAATTAAGGGTAGGTGGTAAATTAGATAAATAGCAAAGGCATATGATAATGTATACAACGTTCCATGATTATAGTAGATTTATAATTTGTGTAACAGATTGTTTGGTCTAATGATTAACACACTAAATTAGGGGTGGGCAGCTTGGAGTTCTAGCTTTGCCTTAGGCCTGGAAGCCAGCTGGATGACTTCAAGCCAGTCATTTTCTCCCAGCCACCATTTTTTTATAACGTTGCCTAGATTTGCACAAACTTATCTATGTAGTTCTCAGGAGTCAAGATTGACTTGGAAGAAGAAGAAAAAGCTATGGATTATCCAGTCATCTTCATGATAATAAGCCAAGACCCATTATAAAAAAGGTCTTTTAGTTGGTGTAAAGAGTAAGGAAGACGACCTTGATGGAAAATGCAAGGATTGTTATCTAGGCAAAAAGGATTGAAACATATTTTTTTTTTAAGTTCAGAGCAACAAGAAGATATTTGGAAGGCGATCAGGTGCATACTTCCCTGATTCCCTGGAGTGTAAGAAGGGGAAGATACATCATAATCAGATTTGCAAGTTTCTGTAATTATAGTTAATCTCAATACAAGTAGTGTTAGCCTTCCTGTGCGTTTATTTCTGGGTCTGGTCTACCTAGTGCGGCTGCCATTCTACGTCCTGGAAATATGATGGACTTCAACTCCCTAAACCTCCAGCCAGCAGTAGTAAGACAGTGGCTATGCTCCAGAAACAGGTAAGTTGGGCCAAAGCAAAGCTAAGTTTGTTGGGCGATTTCCTTCATATAACAGAACTGGAATATTGCAAAGTAGCTGCCTCACTTGTAAATTTCTTTTTCATGGCCATCCAAGGGAAAGCTCAAATACGGCTTAATATTTCAACACTGAAATGGAAGGTTGCAACTATAAAATTCAGTATTTTCCTGCGTTGCTATATTGTGGTTGTTATTAGTAATAATAATAATAAAGTTGGAAGGTACCTTGGAGATCATCTGGTCCAACCCCCCTGCTCAGGCAGGAAACCCTATACCATTTCGGACAAATGGCTGTCCAGTCTCTTCTTAAAAATTTCCAGTGATGGAGCATTCCAGATTATTACACAATTGCACTACTATCTTGTTTTCGTGGGAAATACTGAGCAAAACAGGCAAACCTCGGCCGCACCATAGCCAGAGGGGCATTTAAAGCCCTTCCTTGCACCTGTGGAAAAGTTTAATTATTGCAGCTGTCAAAATGCTTTCATGGAAACATGCTGCCTAATAGATCACTTTCTCTACCTGGAATGATCCCTCCCTAAATGCAAGCAATTTTGTGATAGTGCTTGAAATGTAGGAATCATAAATTAGTGCAAGTGATACTTTCATGATTAAGGATGCCACTTGCTTTGCTTAATGTTTCATTGATTAAAAATGAAAACAACCTTCCTCGTTAAAAGAGAAATAGGAGTGGGGAAATCTGGGATGTTATAGCCAGGATTAAGCACTAAGGCTGGAATTCCCAAATCTCTGCAAACAGCTCAACTTCTGCTCAAATAGAGTGAGAACATTTTTGAGCTTTTCATGCATTTCACTGTTCTCTTGATTTCTCCAGCAGTAGGTTGAACTATTAAGCAAAGAATAAGTTGACTCAAAGCACTTTGGTGTCATTGTTTATCACTCAGGACATGGATCTACGACCTTCCAAATATCCCTGAATGACAATTCCCAACAGTGTCAGTCTTTTTAGTCATTGTTGAATGATCTGGGAGCTGCCTTTCTGTGTCACCTTGGGTCCACTAGTTGTTCACTATTAATCACAATAGAATTTAGGCTTATATACCATTCCATAGCACTTTATAGCACTTCTCTGGGCTGTTTACAGAGTCAGCATATTGCCCCCAACATTTTACCAACCTTGGAAGGATGGAAGGCTGAGTCAACCTTGAGCCAGGCAGAATCGAACTCCAGGCTGTGGGCACAGTTTGCCTGCAATACTGCATTCTAGCCACTGCACCACCAGGGCACCTTAAGCTTAAACAGGGATGAATAACCCTTTCTTTGAGGAGCACTTCATTTGACTTTTAAGTGGCAAGCTAAGGGCCAAGATAGGAAAAAATGGTACCAAGGAAATGATTTATGCACATTCAAATTTATATTGTTAATACAACTATTCATTGTATATTTTAAAATATCCCAATTCTGCCCCATTTAACATTCTAGCAACATGGGGGCAGCTTTGCAGACCTTATCCAAATGTTGAGGAACTAACAGAGCTGGGGTACATCAAGGACCTATACTCTACAAGGACAGGAACCAACCATTCCATTCAACTGCTCAGCAGTCATTGGCTTGCTTCCTACTTAAGAAAGAAAAGAAAGTTAGGGACATTTATATGCGATGCCTAGAACCGTGGGGCAGCCATCTATAAAGCCAGCCAGCCATAATTTGTTTGGATTAACCAGCTGGTCACATTGTAGGGAGAAAAAATTTTTTTGAGAGCATGTAGAAAAATCCATCTTTATTACCTTTCACTTTTAGAGCAGAGCTACAGCCATGGATTAGCCAGGAGTGCAGAAGTTTAAAAAAGAAAGAAAGAGAAGCAGGCAGGGCTTGGTCTAAACCAAGCCAACAAGTATTAACCTATCTGTCAAAAACGCATTCAGTAATAGATTATATGTCATTCCCTCAATCCTCTCTGTATGATTCTTACACCGTTGTTTATTTTTTAGAATATACTTGGCTGAAGAGCTAAATGTTAATCCAAAACATGCTGGGATTATATATGATTATGGGCATTGTTCATCTCTGTACTGTACTTGCGTAAGATATACAATCATACGCAAAATATATAGCATTTATTTAAACGATGAATTGAGGGGCAAGAGAGGCTTACTTGGTTCCATAATAGGTCTCTGTGAAATAGCTTTGATTAGACTCTGGTATTTCAACTAGGAAAGCAGCATGATTTGCCTTCTCAAGATACAAGTTTTGTACTCCTTCTTCTCTAGCACATGCAAAAACTAGGGAAGCCTTTGCGTTGATGTCTCTTTCGACTACTCCAGTAGCTTGTAAAGATCACAACATCACACACAAATACATAAGGGGCAGAGCTTGTACTGTGATGTCACACTGCATGGTCCATTATTCTGACAAAATCTTCCCTCACTGAAGCCACAGCTGTCCATTTCTACTGCTGCACAAGTTCTACTTCAGTTCCATTCACCTCAGTATTTGGAGCAGGAATCAGGGAACAAATGTGTCACACAAAACTTTTTATTTCTCTTATCCCCATTTCTCATTCTAAGGCAGCTCCATGCCCATTTTACTGTTGGGACTTAGCACATGTCTATTTCAGATTACTCTCTTCACATTTTTAGAATCTGTGTAATATAAAACATTTTACATTTATGTGTTAATGCCTCATTTATTGACAAGCAGTGAAATCTTAATGAACAAGAGCTCCAAGAAATATTTTTTTTACACCTTCTAAAAATACCTACCAACAAAAGTTTCTGCAAGCAATAATGGATTGAGTGATTCTTATTTTAGAGAAGCTAACAAATGAATCTGGTGTTAGCATTTTGCTAATGCCCCTCATTATTGCATGTGAAAAATACGGCCCTGTGTTTTTAATTCCCTTTCCACTGTGCACCCAAACATCTTCCCTTCCTGATACATCTCAAGGTTTTTTCTGCAGACGTTTCATATGGGGCATCTGGTGTATTAAGGCATTTCCATAAGTGGAGTCAGAGCCAAGTTGAATGAGACTTCAGATTTCTATGTATATGCAAAATCAATGCTGTTAGAGAGTTGACTAGATTTATTTCCCATTCAATCCTCTTCCACTTGCTCTTGATCACCAGATATTTAGCCCTTGTAAAAGTTTGAGGGCTTTGTAGTTCCTCCGCTCTCAGGAATCTGGATAAAAGGAGCAGAGTGACATTGATAAAAGCTTTGTTAGTCAGTCTCTCTCTCTCTCTCTCTCTCTCTCTCTCTCTCTCTCTCTCTCTCTCTCTCTCTCTCTCTCTCTCTCCCCATCTCCCTTTCTTTAGGATACATTTTTTACTTTCCCTTGATTTTTTTTATAAGTTTGGGATGGGGGTGGAGGAATTGTTTTGTTACAGGTCCTGCAGCAACTTGGAATGGGGCAGGGATTTTCATACCTTGATTTCAGGATTTCAAGTCTGCAGAAGCCGTCAAGGGCTTCTGCAGTTTTGGAAAGTGAACAAGATAGTAAATGTGAGAGTGGCCTCAGATTTATTGAACTAGTTTTACAGAAATATGAAAAAACAGTGAAAATTCATTTGTGTATTTTTGTCTCTCATAAACTCAGCACCCGCTGTGGTCAATAGGATGTGGTTAGCAATTGTTATTCGTGAAATTACGCAGACAATATCTCAGTCCCTTTTGCCCACAATGAGACACAACGAGACACCAATGTCTTCACTAGGCTACTAGACTACTTTCCTGTTTTATAGAGGCTGCTTGATCACGTTAGTGTAGGTTAGTATACCTAATATTCTACAATAGTAGATCTTAACTAAAATACAAATACTATTTCTGGGTAGAAAATAGCCCAAGAAAGTAGGTGGGAAATGATACAGTTCATGATCACGGACACATACTTAGACTAAACAAATATCTGCACACCATGGAAAATCTCAAGGAGCAAATAGATCAGACCATCACACAGAGCACACATAAAGGCTGACCACCAGCATTAATGCTACTTTCCAGAGACACACCAGAAAAAGGAAAAACAAACTACAAGTTACTCAAACTAAATCCCCTAATTTATTTATTTATATTTCATATAAGATTTGCATAAGATTTGATGTTGTTCTCTTCTCACAAGACCCAGAAGAACCACAAAGATGCATACAAGAGCTGCACAAAGCAGGAGAACCATTTGAGTTAAAAAAAATAAATAAACCTGAGAAAGAGTTAGATTATGTTTAATAAATTCACCAAAGAAATAAAAAAATATATATCTGGAGAAGAACTAGACGTAGAAGACCACTACATATACCTTGGCCAATGGATCTCAATGGAAGGTGACACAATAAAAGGAAATTGAATGGAGTGTTAAATGTGATTGGCAGGCATTCGGCAAGCTAAGTATAATTTTCAAGAACAGCCTTCCCTTATGCCTGAAGAGAAAAGTTATCTATCAGTGTGTGCTACCTGCTCCTAACATATGCCGGTGAAACATGGACACTAACCTCACCATCGATACAAAAGCTACGAGTGGTGCAAAGAGCCATGGAAAGATACATGCTTGACATTACAAAACAAGATAGAAAGACCTGCACGTGGATTAGAGAACAAACGAAATTGTACAATATCATCAAGAGAGTAAAAGAATTGAAATGGAAATGGGCCGGTCACATAGCAAGAAGAATGGATGGCAAGATGGACCAAGGCAGTCATAGAATGGATCCCATGAAAGAGACCTAAAACAAGATGGATTGATGACATCAGCAAGTATTGTGGGCTCAATTGGCAAAAGAAAACTCAGGACCGTATTGCTTGGAAACATGCGGAAGAGGCCTTCATCCTGCAGTGGGTAGACAATGGATAAAATGATGGTGGTGATGATTTATATTTCATATTTTTAATCACCCATCTCCCTTGGAATCAAAGAGACACCGTAACTCAAATATTCCAGCCACCCACTATCTATCCGAGACACAATACAACTAGTCCTTGACATACAACCTTCCTTTAGTGACCGTTTGAGGTTACACCGGCATTGAGAAGAGGGACTTACAACCATTTTTCACAAAACTGTTGCAGCATCCCCACGGTCATGTGATCAAAATATGGATGCTTGGCAACTGGCTCATATTTATGCAGTGTCTCCATGTCATGTGATCACCTTTTGAGACCTTCTGAGTCAATGGAGAAACCAGATTCACTTTACAACCATGTCACTAACTTAACAACTAAAGTGATTCTTTACAACAGTGGCAGGAAAGGTCATAAAATGGGGCAAAACTCACTTAACAACTGTCTTGCTTAGCAATGGAAATTCTGGGTTCAATTGCGGTTGTAATTCAAGGACTGCCTTGGTCTACACTACAGAAAGGCCTCAACTACAACCCAGAGGATGCTAATCAACTAGAATTCTTTGCAGCCTTAGAAGGAGCATTTATAACCATAGAACTTCCCACAGAGATCCAAGAAAGCATAAGACAAACTATCATACCATAGACCAGAATGAGAACAAAACTAACTAAAAGCAGAAGACAGAGCAACCTTCAAAAACATAAAGAAGGATCAAACTATCATCATACTATGAGCAGACAAAGCCTGAATCATGATTATCACAGACAGATCACAATATATAGAAAAAGGAAAAGAATGACAAAGATGACAAAGAAACTTACATCGTGGTGAACCCCAATACAGAAACTAGATAACTGGATCAAGAAAACTCTCAGAATCCTTACCAAGAAAGGTCAAATCACTTAAGAAGAGCAGTGGTTGATGAAAAGCAGTGAACCTACCCTCCCACACTTCTATGGATGCCCAAAACACATACACCAGACATACCTCACCATCCAACTGTATCATTACCAGGGACTCCAATCTACAACAACGCTAAAGAATTAACAAAAAATCTTGGACACCTCACAAAGGAAAGCAAATACAGTGGTACCTTGGTACTCAACTGCTTTGAAAGTCATCAAATTTGGTACTCAATGCATTTTGGCATGAAAATTTTGTCCTGGTACTCATTGTTTGTTTGGTGCTTAACGCACAAGCTAGAACTTGTCGGTGTTGGCTGCCTTGTGACTCACTACATTAATTAGTCAAGAGCCATGGTATGCAGTGGTTAGAATGCAGTATTACAGGTAATTCTGCCGACTGCCAGCAGTTCAGCAGTTCGAGTCTCACCAACTCAAGGTTGATTCAGCCTTCCATCCTTCCGAGGTCAATAAAATGAAGACCTAGATTGTTGGGGGCAATATGCCGACTCTGTTAAACCACTTAGAGAGGGCTGTAAAGCACTGTGAAACGGCATGTAAGTCTAAGTGCTATTGCTATTGCTATTATTCCTTAGGGAAAGTTTTTTTGGTACTCATCACTTTTATACTCATCACACCTCCTAGAACCAATTAATGAGTACCAAGATATCACTGTACTCCCTCAACTTCCCACTAAAGTGCCTCCAAAGAATCAATCATATTTCTGATCTTTAAGTATCTTAATGCAGTACTGTACCTCCTTTTTATTAACTAATATGCTATGATGGATACTATTTGGGGGATGCTATTAAAATGAAGAAAATCTTTTCCCCACATGTTGTTAATTCTTTGTTTTTCAAGGAATAGATTTTGTTCCACCACACCTTTGTCTCTTCAGTGGCACTCTACGTACTTTGTCTCCCAGAATAAAATGGCAGTCACTGAGAACATAAAGCACTATTATGGACAATTTGGGGCCCTGGGCTTTCTTATTTGGTGTGTGTTACCAAAGTGTATGTTATGGGGGAATTTTTCAGACGTGGTGGATTCCCTCTTCATCCCCATTAATTTTGTACTTCTTCAAATCTTGAGGTTATTTTAAGGTTACCAATACTACCTTCTTGCTACTACATGGAATTAAGTTAGGTATTTAAGGAAAAGCACTGGTTATTACAGTTTATTATTACTATTGGTGACCAAAGGGCCTTGTGTTTAGAATGAGAGATTTAAGATACTCACAACTTCATCTCCTTTTGAAAAAAAGAAAAAGAAATTGCACTTATCTTGCATCCCACTCAACAAATGACTCAGATGTCTTTTATTCAATTTTGTATATTATGATGATTGTCTTTTAAAATGCTAAAAATGCGAATCCTGGGCATTATGTTAACAAATAAAAGAAAAAACGAACACCAGCATAAAATAAACCAGCCTGTTTAATATAAACAAGTCTGTGGTTAAAAAGAGTCCTAAGCTTTCGTCCGGCCAGAAACTGCCGGCGTCATCAGAGTTAGAATAGCAGGAGATCGGGAAGGCAGCTCATATAGCCTCCTGCCTCTGCGCCCGGCTCCTTGAGCGCGTCATCGGCCCGTTGATTGTGTTAATCCCTATCGCGCAAAGTTGTTCCGCCTCAGGCAAACTGTCTTTGACTCCACTGGTTGTTTTACGATCCTCAAGTGCTCTTTGGAGCATGTACAAGCACTTGGAGGGCGGCTGTCAATCCGTCCCTGCGCCCAGTCCCCCTCCCTCTCAGGACCATTATCCTCCCCCACCCCCAAGGCCGTTGTCATAATTCCTCCACCCCAGTCCTGCAACAAGCAACTGTTCCGGCATTCCTGCTCTCTGTCTTCCCCCTCCCTCCCCCTCCTTCCAGATCGCCTCAGCACTTCCATCCTTGGCTTAGGGCCGTTTGGTCCATCATCTCGGTCCATGGGAGTCATGGTCGTCCCACCACCTATAGAGCCATCGTCAGGAGGCTATATGAGCTGCCTTCCCAATCTCCTGCTATTCTAACTCTGATGACACCGGCAGTTTTTGGCCGGACGAAAGCTTAGGACTCTTTTTAACCACAGACTTGTTTATATTAAACAGGCTGATTTATTTTATCCTGGTGTTCGTTTTTTCTTTTATTTGTTAACATTATGATGATTGTACAGACTAATTTACTCTGGCCTTTTAGTACAGCATTGGACTACTGAAAAAAATATTTAAAAAGTAAATAAACATCACCATGCATTTAAAATGTTTTTAATCCCACATTCTTACTTGTAGTGCTCTCAGAGAGGATATTTATGTACCCAAGTACGCATATAGTCATGCTGGCAGTATGACCACAGACGTGTCTTCAGACAAAGCTGGCTCTTCAGCTGTGAATCAGAGATGAACACCTCTCCTTAGAGTCAGACATGATTGACAGGGGAAACCTTTACTTTTACTTGTTTTAAGTGATAAGCTTATTGAGAAGGGAGTGCACTACATTCCCTTTCAAGAAAGCCAAGGTTACCCCTCTTCTCTTAACAAAGCATACTACTTCATGGACTGAAACACATATCACCTCCTGATAGCCTTTACAAACCAGGAGAGTATGGATCTAATAAGTGGTTTTTGTTAGTAGATTTGAGGATCCTGTCTACCTTCTCAGGAGTTGCAGCTCAAACTCACCTCAGCTAATCATATTAATAATAATAATAATAATAATAATAATAATAATAATAATAATAATAATAATAATAATAATAATAATAATAATAAAGTTGGAAGGGACCTTGGAGGTCATCGAGTCCAACCCCCTGCTCAGGCAGGAAACCCTATATCATTTCAGACAAATGGCTGTCCAGTCTCTTCTTAAAAACTTCCAGTGTTGGAGCATTCACCGCTTCTGGAGGCAGGTTGTTCCAGTTAGAATTCATCTCCAAGTAAATACAAGTGACTTTATTAACCAAATGCCTGGAATATTCCTCAAAATGGCCTTGCTGGTGGTTCTGTGGTTCATCCCTCCCCAGCAGGGAACAGTCACTCTAAAAAGAGCTTCTGGATAGCTATCTGTAGACATACAAGTAGTTCTCGAGTTACACCCATTCATTCAGCGACTCTTCAAAGTTACAACAACACTGGATAAGAGGGATTTATAATGGGCTCTTGTAGTTTCTGGCCATTATAGCATCCCTACAGCATCATTATCTTGGCAGTCAGCACCTGGCTCACAATTACGTTGCACTAAGCTGGGGTACCATGATCATGATTTCCATTGTTCCCTGCCAGCTTTTACCAAGCAAAATCAGTGGTGAAGCCAAGAGGAAGTCAGAAGTTGCAATCAGGTGCCGTCCTCACTTAAAGACCCATGCAGGTATTCGGTTAACAATAGAAGCCAGGATTTCCAGTATTGCCATCACTAAGTGATAGGGGCACATGGCATTACGCTCTATGACCACATTGCTTAGAAATAGAAATTCTGGTCTCAGTTGCCATTGTAACCCAAGGACTGACTACCTGTAATAAGAGCAGAAAAATAATGACCTTTGGGGGATGTTGTTATTGCCATAATGTAATTCCTAATGTGGTTCTTGTTTGTGCTTAGTTGGATTCACTCTTCATCTTGTTCCAATGGTGCTCTAGGAATTTCTTCTGATGTTTCATCTTCCAAAGTTCCTCAGCAAACCAATCAAATTCTCAGGATTCATGAACAGTGAGAGGTCACAAAGGAACAAATCCTGACTAAGGCCCTCAACACATGCCCATTCCAAGCAGTGACCAAGACCAAGACCACACCATACATCAGATCCTTGGAGGGGGGGAACCTCAAGCTTGCTCTGGAACCCACCGGAGTGCAATAGACAGGTTGATCTAATACAGCGGTTCTCAACTATGGGTCGCGACCCCATTTGGGGTCGATCGACCATTTCACGGGGGTCGCCAAGCAAGACTGTCTGCCATATTTTTTCCCTTTTCCGGTGGGTGCCTTACCTCCCTTGAGCTGGTGGCCGGCCTGCTCCGTCTCTGCCGCTTGCCAGCTACGCCTCGACCGGCGCAGGGGGCGGAACCACGCATGCGCAGTGCTCCCGGGCAGGGAAAGTCCTCGACTTACGACCGGTTGGGTAGTCCTCGACTTACGACCGGTTGGGGGTCGCGGCATTAAAAAGGTTGAGAACCACTGATCTAATAGGTCCTACCTGCCTATTGGGGGCAGGGGGGATGACACTATTAAGAGGAAAGCAATCAGAATATTATATCTGATGCAATGGACGGTAGTAATGTCCTCCCCATTCAGGTCATGTTGCAACTGCCCTAAGATAAAAACCAGATCTAGGTCTGACTTCCACTGTGTGTTGGGCTCTCAGTTATTTGGGCCAAGGTCATGGTCACCATGGTGGAAATGACCTCCTGAGCTTCTCTCAACTCAGCATCTCCCAAGTGGAAATTAAAATCCCCAAGGACCATAAACTTTGAGGACTCCTCCACAGATCCAGTCATGCAGCTACTTTAACAGCTCAGATGGGGATTCTGCAACATAGCAGAAAGGCTGGTGCTGAAGCAACGAAGCCTATTGCTCCCTACAGCCCTGCTTAGTTCAGAAGCTAATCAAGATTGGGCTTGGTTAGGCCTTACAAGTCCCAAGGGCCACAGATGAGACTGGGAAATCGAATGAACATCTCAGAAGAAGGCAGCGGCAAACCACTGCTATACTGCCAAAAGGAGTCATGCTTGACTTGTGAATGGTTTTCTTTTCTTCTCTTTAAATACTAACAATGCCTTTAATGATTAAAAAACAAGCTGTACAATTACAATATGTTTCCATTTAACACTGAGGGGCTCTGCAAACAAAGAAAAAGTGATTGTAAATCCTTTTCTTGACTAATTTGCACCAGAAGTGTTTTCATTGCTGGATTCCATTTATGCATGGCAGAGCCAACGATACAGCTGAAAGTTGCTTAGCATGCTTTAGTAAGAGCCCAGGTATTTCAAGTATCCAGGATTAATACACAGTGAGCCAAAAAGAGCTGGGAAAGGCTGAGGACCTCCTACATTATTCTTCATTTTAGTACCCAGATAATTTGAACTCTGGGTTTGAGACTTTTCTAAGCAACTGTTCCTTTCCTAATTTATTCAAATGAGTGCCATGTTATTGTTATTAAGACATCTGAATTTCAAAAGTGCGCACTTCCACTTAGCTGCAGTTTGAGAAGTGAAGCAGGGCACTTTTCAAACAATGGTTCATTGTTTGGAAGCCCCCATCACTGGCTTTGTGCTTCTTCCCCCTCCTCATGGTGACACACTTGCTATGAATTTCTGACAGACTGAAAAGGCAAGTATCCTTGGATGCAAAAATGATTTCATGCCAAGACAACAGCCAAAATAATTCTGAACTGCAGTTCTTCAGGGGAAGTTCTCCAACTGTTGATATAAAAATAACGGCAGTCTTTCTCAGATTCAGAGCTTATCGAAACACCTGCTATCTCCAAGCTTGGCTGGTTGACAAAACTCCCCTGAGGCAAACCTGTACATTTGAGATGTGCAGGATATCAGCTTGGCATTTAATCGTATTTGCACGAGGGATGAACAGTGGGGAAAAGATTCGTTTCTGGTCTTGTTTCGTTCAGGTGGGTAATATCTTTGTGCATTTGGATTGAGAGTTTTTGTTTCTGATTTCAATTAGGAAAATGGCTGAGAAAAGGAAGCTGCTCCTCCAAGGGTCCTTGGCAGGGGTGGGCCTTTTTTTTTTTTTTTTGCTTCCAGCTGTTTTCACATCTGCAGCCTTTCATTCTCCTATGCAGATATAGTCACAGGGACCGCACAGAAAAAAGAGAAAGGCTGAAAATTGGGGAGGGAAAGCTTACCCACACCGGCCATCTTGAGGATGGCAACAACATCTTTTCAGGGTGCAATCTTTCTTTTTCTCCAGTGAAAGTTATTTGAGACACGCTCTCCACTGACTCGCACCAGAGGAGGAGGAGCAGGAGGAGGAGGAGGAGAACGAGGAGGAGGAGAACGAGGAGAATGAGAATGAGAATGAGAANAGAAGAAGAAGAAGAAGAAGAAGAAGAAGAAGAAGAAGAAGAAGAAGAAGAAGAAGAAGAAGAAGAAGAAGAAGAAGAAGAAGAAGAAGAAGAAGAAGAAGAAGAAGAAGAAGAAGAAGAAGAAGAAGAAGAAGCAGCTCTAACTTTGGAGACATTAATGTCATTCTTACTGAGTTGAAGTTGACTGTTTAATCCACACGCCTATTTCTTACATTCATTTTGTTACATTCACACTTTATATTTGGTGAATATACCTTAACATGTTTTGATTTACATCTTTCTCCCCAAATATATTGGGTGTTTGTCCTCTCACAATTCCTAATGTCCATAAGAGCATATGTTACTACCTTTCTGCATCTGGCAAAACCAGACCAACAATAAAAGCTGTGTTAATATGAACAAAAATTCCAAGTATTAAGAGCCCAGATTTTGGTTTGATTTGGGGTTTTTTTTCACACTGAAACTTCTGCAGCCATATCCTGCTTTGTTCTCCTTCATTCATTTCAGAGCTTCTCTTTCGAAAGAGAATATGACAGATTGAAATCTGTCCTACCTGGTCCTTGTCCTCCTCACAGATTGAATCCGGCAGGAACCGCTTGGCTTCTCTGAAAGTTTCAACATTCAGTCCCTGCTATCAGTGTGTGGCTTAATCCTCAGGCTATGCTTGCCAGACATTCATAGCAGGAAATGTGGAGGCTGCAGTCCTAAATCTGCAAACTCACAAGGTCTTACTGCCAAATAAATATGGTCACAGCTCTAAATCACGTATCAGAAATTCTTGTAGCATCTTCTTTTTTCGCAGCAACAAATACATGCTGTGAGGCAAATCATGTTAAACCATTTATGGCTGCACATTATCACATTCTAAATTAGTCCAGCAAATCAGTCCACGAGGCCACGGTGGGAAATGGACATTATTAGAATTATCCCTCACTCCTTTCCATTTTTTTTCCATTTTTTTTTCATTGGCCCTGTCTTTAGCATTCTCAGAAGAGCTTCCTTATTTGTACAGGTGACTGCAGTATAAAGACAGTGTTAAGGAGTGCCTTCATGGGTGTATCCTGGCACACACACTGCCTTGGATACAAACCGTATTTGTTTGCTACAGTGTGGGTTCTTGCACTTTGTTCAATAAGTAGGAGTAGACAGTTAATGAGTAAGTTGAGAATTAACCAGGGAAAATATTTGTCAGTACTAAAAATCCCTTGCCATCTTGATTGAGACAAAGCTGATGGGGGTGTGCTTTTGTGTGATAGGTGTATATTGCTTTTTTTTTTTTTTCCCTGTTCTACATTCAGGGAACTTAGCGTCTTCTACTGATACTTTTAATAGCTACTGCATTTATTTACCTGCAACAGCAGTTCTGCAAAGATGGCTTGCCAAAACATAATGAAAAACAACATTCACTGGATTTTCCAGTGCAAAGGGAAAATGTTTTTGTAGTTGCAAATAAGAGATGCCACATGTCTGCATGTGAAGCTCTCCTGATGGTAGTTGAAAACTCATCACCCGGCATACTGAAAACAGGTTTCTAAATATTTTATACACCATTCCAAGACTGAAAATAAATGTCACTTTCACTGACCTATAAGCTACGTTGTTTGAATACACACACTCACACACACACTTCCAGATAATTTAAAATCTGAAAATATATTTCATGTCCTTTTTGAAAAAGCCTCTAAAAGGATACAATATAGCTGTGCTTTTTCATTGCACAGGAAGCGAGAGAAAGCTTAACATTCATTTAGAATCCAGTCTGATTCTAATCGCTTCATCATCACAATCTCTTTTTGGAAATTCAGCTTTTAGTCCTCTCCTCTCCCATCCCTCCCAAGCCTCGGAAAACCAAAAACAAGACAAAACAAAAACGGTGATATCTTGCAGGTTAACAGTCAAGCCAAAGACTGGCCGTTTTCTCCAACAATTGTGATTGACTCTCCGGCTGTGTGTTACTGGATAGGAAATACATGAGTGATGAACAACGAGATTAGAGGTTTTAGCCTGACAGATAACATAACTCTTTTTACAATGACTTTTCAACTGCTTCAGCTGTCTTCATCTGTCAAAACAAGAGCGCTATAGTGTGGAGAAGCGAGGAGAAATAACATTGACGAAAATGTGAAACTGGGAGAGCTCCTTCAAATATGAATGGATATTATTAAAATCCACAAACAAGCGGAAGGGGAATTTGGAAAACTCCTTTTGAAAGGAGCGATTTGAATCAAAAAGCTGAAACAGAACAAATGCAGGGCCAGCTCTGTCATTAGGCAGTTGATTTGGTCTGGCCTGAAAGGCTAACAGATGGTTAGTTATTTAATGCATTATTACTGCATTTTTTCCTTTTAGAAAAAAAAAAGATTAAAAGTGCTTTATGAGATTTCTACTTAGCTCTTCTGTTCTTGAGCACAGGGAGGGAGCTACCTAGTAGTCCTCGACTTATGATCACAACTGAGCCCAAAATTTCTGTTGCTAAGGGAGACATTTGTGTTATGTGAGTTTTGCCCCATTTTACAACCTTTCTTACCACTGCTGTTAAGTGAATCGTTGCAGTTGTTAAGTTAGCAACATGGTAGTTAAGTGAATCTGGCTTCCCCATTGACTTTGCTTGTCAGGTGGTCGCAAAACCTGATTGTGTGACCCCAGGGCACTGCAAGCATCACAAATACGAAACAGTTGCCTGGCATTTGAATTTTGATCGTGTGATCATGGGGATGCTGCAATGGTTGTGAGTGTGAAAAATGGTCATAAGTCACTTTTTTTCAGTGCTGTTGTAACTTTGAATGGTCACTTAACGAATTGTTGTAAGTCGAGAACTACCTGCATTGAGGCCTCGTTGAAGGTCCTCGTACTGCCAACCATAATAACAAAGCTCTCTGCTTTTCAAGTCATCTGTATGCTCTGCATAATGAAGATTGTAAGCTGAATATTTGGTATCTCCATTAAAAAAGACAGAAGAAGAAGAGGGTGAACTAGAAGGCCTCTGCTCAGAGCTGCTCCGAGATGTACAAATATTCTAAATTGATATAAGGCGCCTTCCTGTGAAGTTACTACAGTACAGAAATTGTAGTAATGCTCATTACAGCATCATTTTTGACAAATTATTATTTGTTGGGATTGTTGTTGTTAGTTGCGAAGTCATGTCCGACCCATCGCGACCCCGTGGACAACGTTCCTCCAGGCCTTCCTGTCCTCTACCATCTTCTGGAGTCCATTTAAGCTCACAGCTACTGCTTCAGTGACTCCATCCAGCCACCTCATTCTCTGTCGTCCCCTTTTTCTATTGCCCTCAATCTTTCCCAGCATTAGGCTCTTCTCCAGTGAGTCTTTCCTTCTCATTAGGTTGGGATAGCAACTTGCAATTAAAACATTATGGTTGGGATAAATGGATGTGGTTTATTTTATCTAGGTTGGCTTGTTCCAGTTGTGTTGATGTTTGCTCTGCCTTAACTAGTTTTGCCCATTTATAGTGAATGCTTACCGAACGGTTAAGGCTCTGTGTAAAACCTGAATTTCATTACACCCATTAAGGGATCTCCCCAAATGTTAGTGGATCCTTCCACAATAATGCAGCAAGCCTGTCTTTTTCCTTTGAACCACTGAGGGGCAGCCTACTCCTCCAAACAATTAGGTCAATTGGCTCAGTGTAGATCAGGAAGTACAGTTGCCAAGAGTGTCTTGTGAGAATCAATGTTTTTAATTTCCACACAGCCAGCCATACAGTGCACTAGCCATACGGTATTGGACCCACAGCTGGCTTTTTCCAGGGTACTATGGCTATTCCCATGTGATAACTGCTCACAGACCCCTAACCTTGCAGTTGTAAGATCAGATCATGCACATCCACAAAGCGGGGGGGGGGGGAGTTTGCCTTTGTAAAGATATCTGATGTAAGTAAATTGGGCTTACAAGTGCCATCAGTTTCTTCTCTTTTTCTAGGAAGCCATTATGAATGTTCATCAACTAAGACTATAAATCAATCAACCAAGGGGGGAGGTGGGAATTAAGCTCTTAAAATGGCAGAACAAGAGGTTTTTCTGGAAAGGAACTGAGTCATTAATTTGGTCAGGATAGAACTGTGGAAACCGGATGGGCCTGAAAGGAACCAAAGGCAAACATCAAACATAGAACAGGTTGTTGTAAGGAGCAAGACCAGGCAAGCACAGAATCTCTGCAGTAATGTTGATTATTCAGAACAAGGAACCCCATTAAGAATCTAATATGAACCTTGTGGGACCATTTCCAGATTTTTGCTTCTGGCAGCAACTAACTAGATGTCTCTAAGGAATCTACAACAGTTGTCTCTTAGCAACTGGTATTTAATGGTAACCTGCCTCTGAACCTGGTGTTGCCATTGTCATGATTAATAGCTCTTGACAAGCATATCTTTCATGATTGGGCCTACCATCCGTTTAAAGTTGTTTGACCCTTACCACATCTTGAGGCAATGAAAACCATAAATAAGGGCTTATATAACAATATTCACAGTGAGCTGAAGCAAGATTTACTCAATTAACCCTATTTGGGGGGTTCCTCCCACACCACACAAATAATTCACACAACTTACTGGGTTGGTTTGTGATTCAGTATATCAAGAAAATATCATGTTTCTAATATAAAGAGGCAACCATTCTGCTATTATAGATAGGGTTTTGTCTAAGTTACTGAAGCAAAAGGAAAACATCTGCATCAGTTTTTATTACACTATTTTCTTGATTCTAAACCTAATTTTGTATAAGTACAGATAATAGATAGATGATAAATTATCTGTCTATTTGTCTGTATATAATTTATCAATTATCTATCTATCTATCTATCTATCTATCTATCTATCTATCTATCTATCTATCTATCTATCTATCTATCTATCTATCTATCTATCTATCTATCTATCTATCATCTCGAGTCTCACCAAGGTTGACTCAGCCTTCTATCCTTCTGAGGTCAGTAAATGAGGACCCAGATTACTGGGGACAATATGCTGACTCTGTAAACTGCCTGTGAAATTGTATGTAAGTCTCAGTGCTATTGCTGTCTATCATCTATCTATCTCACAATACCTCCTTGACATAGGATCTCACAACATTATGAGAGCATTATAGAAAATGTAAAAGGCATCAGTTCCATGTCGCCATGTGCTAGTCAGATACTCTTGCAGCTATTCACTTACAGAGTCACCAAGATAGCACAGCACCAAATGCTTTTCCAGACTACAGTCTATTTCTTTTGTTACCATCTCTCTTTGAAAGGTAGATGTGGGAAACAATCACAACACCACCATACCTCTGCCACCATTGCCCATAAATTTTGAATGACAATTCTTTTGATGATTAGGCTACAATTCTTATCATCTCTTAAACATTGACCTGTCTGATTAAAGCTGATTTTACTTCAAGTTCAAGACCAAGTATGCTGTGTTTAATTGACAGATAGGAAAGTCAGAATGAGGAATGAATCCTGATGCATTTTGGGCTCATATTGGAGACTTATAACTAGTCATAAGTGTGCTTTAGTGATACACGTGAAAAGGTTTGGCATACGTCTGATAAATAAGTTATATACAAACTATTTGCAAATACTTACAATCAATCAGTCCATAGTGAGAATCGACAGGCATAGAACAACCTTAGAAAATTACTCCAAAAACTAATGGTAGCAACCTTGAATTCTTCATTAGGCAAATATGGTTTCAGTCAGTATAATGATAGCCAAGCTTTGGCTGTTTATACCTTGTTTACTATTTCACATTACAGGACCATTATTCCAGTATTAGGCTGTACTTTATCATTTCTGAACACTGTATTTAATCATTTTATTTGAAATGTGTGTTAGGTGTCCCATAAAAATCAGCTTTGTGCATTTACCATGCAATTAGCATTCAGAGCATGGTGGGATACTGTGTGTTTGTGGTGGGGAGCTATACACAGCCTTGCTTTTAAATAATTCATAATTCATGAGGTTGAATTTGCATTGTTTGCTAGGAACATTATCAGCTTGCTGAAGTGTGTTTGATACATTAGCTGTCTTTAAAAACTGTATTTAAAACATCGTTGTTATTGTTTACACTGTTTGGGCATCATCGGAAAGTCTAATGTGGACTTCTGAATTTTTATTGTACTAATAATTATTTTGTATTTCCGTACATTCCTGCTATGATCTCATCGCTTAAAACCACAGTATTGAAAAATCTTCCAGATTGCTTTATAGCAATAGCAATAGCACTTAGACTTATATACCGCTCCACAGTGCTTTACAGCACTCTCTGAGCGGTTTACAAATGTCAGCATATTGCCCTCAATAATCTGGGTCCTCATTTTACTGACTTCGGAAGGATCAAACTCCTGGCAAAGGGCAGAGTTAGCTTGCAATACGGCATTCTAACCACTGTGCCACTTCAGTTCAATCCAAACTGCCTTCAGAACCCTTCATCAGGAACACAAAATATATGAAGCAAGTTTAAGAAAAGTGGATTCCATTTTTCATACCTTTCTACAAGTTGTAAGAGTTGGAAAAAAAAAACAAGACTCTTTAAAGAGAGAGAAGAGATTCAGAACAAAATAATAAGTAGATGAACTGTTCTGTTCTATTGACTATGATATTAGTCAGTGTGGTACTGTATAGTGGTTAAGGTGTTGCACTAGGAACATATATGTGTGTATATGTATATGTATACTTTACAATTTTGTTGTTATCGGGGGAGGGGGGAGGAGGAGGAAAGAGTACTATTAACCTCCTGTAGGAAAAGCAGGTTTAATTTTACAAATCTAACAAATTTAACAAATCTAACAAATCTAAATTAGCCAAGGAGTGATTCATAAATAAATAGCAAAGAAATATTTATGTCCATTTAGTAGTCAGAGTAATTCAGCTTTTGTTGTTGAACTAGCTGTAATGGTAATATATATTGATAAGCAATAAACAAAACTTTGCAAATTACAATAACTGCATTGTCTGCTTCTTATTAAACTGCTACTCTGTTCACTTGAGGTGCCTCAAAGTCATTTAAAGTGGAAAGGAGGGGAACTAAAGAACGCCATTAAATCCACAGTAAAGGCTATCTAGTTGTACCATCTCAAAATATTATTCTTCCCGGGTTAGGATTATGGCGCTTGTTCACTGAAATATATTGCTTTTTTCCCAAATGTTAAAAGTACAGATAGTCCTTGACTTATAACCAGTTGCCTAAAGACCATTTGAAATTACAATGGGCACAGAATGGGAGCTTTATAGACTCTAAAGCATTTTTGGCCATTGTAACATACTATGCCCCTCCTTGCAACCACATGATTGCATTTTGGTTTGAATGCAAAGATTGGAAAGCTTACCTTTTAGGGCCAATCGCAGCGCTCTGCGGTCACATAATCACAATCTGCAACATTTTTTGCTGGTTTCCAGCAAAAAAAAAAGAAAAAAAAAAGACCATTCAGAAGAATGGATTCAGTTATAACTTCGGCATTTACTTTTTTTTTTAATTATTAAAAGTTTTATAAAGAATACAATATTTTCCCCCTCCCACCCCAACCCCCCCTCCCCCCACTTTCCAGAGCTATTCACAGGGTTAACAAATAATAATCATAATCTAAATAACATTAACCAACTATTAAATTACCAAATCTATAAAGCACTTTAACTCCCTTTTTAGATAAATTTAAGTAAATTAAAGGTAAACACAATAATGAACAAATAATAATATCATAATAATAATTAAAAATAACAGAAAAAAATAAACTATTATAAAATATCAACAATAATAATACTCTAAAATTTATTCAAAAACTAAATGGATCTTTTTAGTCCCATATTTATTCTGGATATAATCTATCCATCTTCTCCAAACCGAAATATATCTTTCTTGTGAATGGTCCTTCACATAAGCGGAAATCTTGGCCATTTCTGCTAAATTTGACACTTTAAGCGACCATTCTTCTATAGTAGGCAAACGATCCGTCTTCCAATATTGAACTTCGGCATTTACTTAACGACCACAGTTGCATTTGAAGATCACTAGAAAAAAATGCCGTAAAAATCAGTCATATAACTACCTCGATTTACGATTGTAACAACTTAGGATCAGAAATCTGCTCCCAATTGTAGCCATAAATCGGGGAATATTTGTAATTTTAGAGCTTTTTAAAAACACGAGCTAATATTCCTGAGCTTTTTTTAAAAAAACATAATTGTTATTGTGGATTTTTATATATGTAAAAGATAAACAGAAAAACATTTACAAAGGAAAGTTATGAAAAAGATATAAAGAGAAAAGAAAACACGTGGGAGACGATGCAATAAAAAAAAGGAAAAAAGAAAATTAAAGAAGCAACTTCAGGATCAAACAAACCTATTATCTCTCTTTCCTCCCTAAGATTATATCTGAGCTGTTTTTAAAAACTTGGTGTTTTTCAGTGCAAACCTAAAATATAATCTGGTCAGTACTTTAATTTCATTCTCTACATTTCCCCGCGATTGAGGAAAAATACAATTTCCCCTTTCAGTTAGACCTTCCTGCAGAAGACATAAAACTCTTACATTGGGAATAATATTTTCCAGAATATGCATAGTTTTTGCTGCAGCATGAAAGAGTTCTTTGAATCAGTGAGAAATTACTTTCAAAAGCAGATAGGTACTCTGGTATCAAAAGAGATTCAGGAAGGTAATAGCTGTTTTCCTAAAATATTTGCCAAAAGTCTTCAATCACATACGGTTGGAAGTAGGACCACTTGTTCATTGTGGTTTCAAGAAAAATCCATTTTAAATTAATCTCTCTCTCTCTGTCCCTCTCTCTGTCCCTCTCTCTGTCTCTCTCTCTCTCTTTCTCCCCTCTGCCCTGCTCCCTAAAAAGAGCACTGAAAAACTATTTCAATGTCATGATCAAGGACATCAATTGAGTTCCATGATTTGGTCAGATCAATTATACATCTAAAAGCCAATCGAAATCAGTAGGAGGCCAAGGAGAAAAAGGAGAGAAAGAAGGATTTGTTTAACCTCTGCAGATGTTCCATAAATTGCAGGTACATCCTGAGTTCCTGTTTTTTTACAGTTTGGGAGGATAAATGGCACCAGGTTTCCCTAGCAAGACCACCTTTCTAGGAGAAATGTGCCTGTATCCAGTTTATGACATTTTACAAATGTGAGAGACAATTGAAACGAAGTCTGAGAATAAACAATGGGAGTATAGAGCAGCAAGTACGTCGGTAAGAATTGCTTGAAGTATTTCAGCTGACATTAATGTATTGTTGTTGTTGTTAGTTGCAAAGTCGTGTCCGACCCATCGCGACCCCATGGACAACGTTCCTCCAAGCCTTCCTGTCCTATTAATGTATTAGGGGATTATATATATATATATAATATTGACAGTGGAGGGATGTGTGATGGAGCACAGAGAGAGAATGTGAAAGGACTGCGCACAGGAGGAAGGGACGTACTTGGAGTGCAAGAGTATAGACAGCTGGGCCCTGTTACACGTTCACGCAGCCGGATGGAGGCAATTAGAGGCTGTATCTAAGTTCCTCCCAGGAACCGCCTTTTTAGAACCCTGATGATGTCGGGAGTGCCTGACAAAAGCTAGGTTTAACTTATTAAATATTTTTACTTATTCTCTTGGTGATCGGCAGTATTTATTGGTTTTATAATACACACACACACACACACACACACACATACATATATATAATATATCTGTTGGTAATTATGCTAAAAACATGATCCCTGGGTGCATCCATGCCAAAACAAATAAATAAATAAAACGAACACCAGGGTAAAATCATTAAACTATATGAGTTTAATGCCGCTATACAAATGCCGAGCTTTCGTCAGCGTTCTGCTGACATCATCAGGGCTTAATCAGCCAGTCTGTGGGAGAGTCTTTATAGGTCGAACACAGTCTGCACACGGCTTTTGGACCTGGTTACCGGTCCTAGTTGCATCAGCTGTGCTCCGGCGGTGACTTTTCTTCCGTTAGCTGTTCCTATCCTGCAAGGCTTATCCACGCGGTTGCCTTCATCCGGTTCATTTGCTCGCGGCTTGGGAGTAACTGGGGCATTCCCCCCTTTTTCTCTTATCTTCGATCTTATCCCCTGTTCTCCTTGCCCCTGTGATCTTACGTTCTTATTCCTTCCATTAGTCAGATCTGCCTGGTTCGGGGTACCCACTCTCTTTCCCGGGCCCCCGCTGACTTTGGTTGCCTCACTGTCGTTCCTACAAGCCGCTCCCCCTCCTCTTCCTGTAGTCGTGTGTCCCGAGTTCCCTATGTCTCTCCACACCCCATTTTTATTGTTCTCCCGTTCATCCCATCTAACCCGACTAGGTTCGCCTTTCTTCTTTGTCTCCTCTTTCCCTTCGTTCACCTTACTGAGCCTCTTCCTCTCCCCCCCCCTCTTGTTCGTCTCTCTTACTGGTGCCATCATATCTGGATCGTATTTTCCCATTTCCCTGCCTGCTGTTCTTAATACAGCCATTGGTTCCCGGGAAGGGGTGCCCCACTTCCAACTGACTCGGGCGCGATGGAGTCGCGGGGTGGGGTGGCCGGGTCGCCACCAATACTGAGGGGCAGCTCGGTGTCTTCTTTTCTTCCTCTTTCGTATCTGGGCGGCTGGGGCGGCTGGGGCGGCTGGGGTGGAGTGGTCGGGATATTCCCGTTGCCGTGAACCGGCCCGGTGGTTCATCTTTCACCCCCTTCTTATGCATGGTCACCTTTACTACTTTCCCTGTCTCCTCGCCTACTTTCGCACTTCCCCTGCTTCTTCCACCCCCTACACTCCCCACATCTTCTCTCTTCTTTCCATTCCCTTCTCTGGTTCCTTTCTCTTTGTCCTCGTATCTATCTCCCCCATGGCCCCGGTGTGTTGGGGTTACTAGATGGGGTAATCGGGTTGCCCTCCCTGGTGCGGGGTGGCTTGGCAGCCTGTTTTCTTCTTCCCTCGCCCATGAGCGAGTAACTATTCGTCTGGGGTCCTCTGCTGCCCTGCCAGCTCTCACATCTCCCCCCCTTTTTTTGCTGACCGTGTCTCTTACTTTCACCTTCTTCTTCTCTTCATTCTCATTACTAATCCCCCTCTCCTTGCTCCCATGCCTATCCCCTCCTCTCTGGTCCGGCTTTATCGGGGGTGTGGGGTGGGGTGGCCAGGTTGCTCTCGCTAGTGCGGGATGGCTTGATGGCTTGTTCTCCTCCTCCCTCGTGCCCAAGGGAGTGGCCATTCGTCTGGAGTTCTCTTCCTCCCTGTCAATCTCCAGGCTTCTCCCCCTTTCTCTATTGCCCGTATCTCTTACACTTTCCTCTACCTTCCCTCCATTCTCCCTGTTAGTATTATGTATATGTATATATCAGTGGTTCTCAACCTGTGGGTCGGGACCCCATTTGGGGTCGATCGACCATTTCACAGGGGTCGCCAAGCAAGGGTGTCCGCCATTTTTTTGTCCGTCATTTTTTTTGACCGCCATTTTTTCCCCTTTTCCGGGGGGGTGCCTTACCTCCCTTGGGCTGGGCCAGCTGGTGGTCGGCCTGCTCCGTCTCTGCCACTTGCCAGCTACGACTCGGCCGGCACAGGGGGCAGAACCACGCATGCGCGGCGCTCCCGGGTAGGGAAAGTCCTCGACTTACGACCGGTTGGGTAGTCCTCGACTTACGACCGGTTTAGTCCTCGACTTAGGTTGAGAACCACTGATGTATATATATGTATACCTATATGTATATTGTTAGTTGCAAAGTCGTGTCCGACCCATCGCGACCCCATGGACAGTGTTCCTCCAGGCCTTCCTGTCCTCTACCATCTTCTGGAGTCCATTTAAGCTCACGCCTACTGCTTCAGTGACTCCATCCAGCCACCTCATTCTCTGTCGTCCCCTTTTTCTATTGCCCTCAATCTTTCCCAGCATTAGGCTCTTCTCATGTATATGTATATGTATATGTGTGTATGTATATATGTTATATATACATATACATATTAAAAACTGCCAAACCATTAGATCATTCCAGGCCTTGTCAAATGGAGCAATGATAAATAGAGGCAGTTAAGTGATATGTAGATAATACAAGGGGTTATTTTTGGGAAAATTCGGCTGAAATTTCAATGAAGGTGGTTTGGAATATGCTTGAGAGGAGTCTGTTCTCTCCCCCAAGCATGCAGCATACTAACTAATGGAGCTCATATATCACACTAACCCGTGATAAATATATATATAACATTGACCATCACAATTGGTGAGTGGTTTGCCTGATGCAATAAGATTCAAACCATGGTTTATAAATCACAAAGTCTTAAGAAGTCATAGACCGGCAAACCACATTGGTGCTCGGCATGATGTAAGAATTCAGCTCCACTGTCAGTGACTGATGACAGTGTTCTGTTCTCATTGACACACACACACACACACACACACACACACACACACACACGGAGGCATGCATTGGGAACGTTTAGGCCTATCCAGATTATAGCTTTGCATGGAATCTAAAACATTCCCGAATGCAAGGAAAAAAAAGATGCCATTTTTCCTGAGGATTTGCTAATATTCAAGGCAGCATCACTTAATCAATTTTTTTGCTAGGCTAAGCGGGTGTTCTTGAAAATGGAAGCATTAGCAAAGCAGCGTTGGACACATATTCTTTTGTCCTGGTGCACAGAATGCTTTCCAAACCCAGAAATGTTTATTTCTGCGTCATTTTCTGAGCATGGTCCTGACAGTTCACATTACATTTGATAGAAAAGAAATTGGCTTGTTTCCCAAGCTCTTTCCCATATACCATTACAGCTGGCAATTCCTAAATGACCTTCATTGATATTGCTAAAACACAAGCAGGGTCAGATGTAGTAATTGGATGGGAGGCCACCAGGAAACCTTGAGACCATAAACTATACTGGTAAGTTTTTTTAAAAAAATGATTCTGGAAGAAGGCAAAGGCAAACCATATCTAAATGATTGTCAAGGAAACTATATGGAGTATATAGTCCAAGCAGGGTTTTTTTCCCAAGTAATGCAAATGTTCTTTTCTATTCATTCAAGGTGCAGCTTGACTTAAGGCAGTGGTTCTCAACCTTTTTAATGCCGTGACCCCCAACCAGTCGTAAGTCGAGGACTAAACCGGTTGTAAGTTGAGGACTAAACCGGTCATAAGTCGAGGACTAAACCGGTCGTAAGTCGAGGACTACCCAGCCGGTCGTAAGTCGAGGACTTTCCCTGCCCGGGAGCGCTGCGCATGCGTGGTTCCGCCCCCTGCGCCGGCCGAGGCGTAGCTGGCAAGCGGCAGAGACAGAGCAGGCCGACCACCAGCTGGCCCAGCCCAAGGGAGGTAAGGCACCCGCCGGAAAAGGGGGAAAAAAATGGAGGATAAAAAAAATGGCGGACAGCCTTGCTTGGCGACCCCTGTGAAATGGTCGATTAACCCCAAATGGGGTCGCGACCCATAGGTTGAGAACCACTTAAGGGAATCTTTTATGACGTAACCCTCCTCCATGCTCTTTGCTTATGCCTGCTTGCCAGAAATCCTAATTGCAGGCTGAGGTTCTTCTGCTAGCAAACTGTGTGGCAAGAGGAGGATGGATGTGCTTCCCCCCTCCTTTTATGCCATCGGGCTATAGCACATTTTTTAAACCTTTCAGCTTTGCTGCCACTGTAGATAAGGTTAACTATCTGCTTGTCCAGAAAAATCTGATGAATGGTCTGTGACCTACGAGAGAACTGGTTTTCAGCCCAGGTCGGAGAAGCCTGGGGAAAACCCCTGAGTTCTATGGAGAGTAACTGAATGAGAATCTGAAATAATTGAAACATCAGGGGCTGACTCAATGTGACCTTTTGAAGAAGGCTTTCTCCCAAATGTAAAGATAGCAACTGCTGGGCAGGTGATAAGAAACTGAGTCTGGCCCTGACTGATTTGCTTGATAGTGAGATTGGCAGCATATAAAATCAATCAATCAATCAATCAATCAATCAAAAATGTTGAGGGACAGAGTGGTACCCAGGAGCTTTAATGGCCCCATTCATCCAAACAAGTCTATAACTATAGCAGTGGTTCTCAACCTTTTTAATGCCGCGACCCCAACCGGTCGTAAGTTGAGGACTATGGTCGTAAGTCGAGGACCAAACCGGTCGTAAGTCAAGGACTAAACCAGTCATAAGTCGAGGACTACCCACCCGGTCGTAAGTCAAGGACTTTCCCTGCCCAGGAGCGCCGCACATGCATGGTTCCGCCCCCTGCGCCGGCCGAGGCATAGCTGGCAAGCGGCAGAGACGGAGCAGGCTGACCACCAGCTGGCCCAGCCCAAGGGAGGTAAGGCACCTGCCGCAAAAGGGGGAAAAATGGCAGACAAAAAAAAATGGCGGACAAAAAAATGGCAGACAGCCTTGCTTGGCGACCCCCGTGAAATGGTCGATCGACCCCAAATGGGGTCCCGACCCACAGGTTGAGAACCACTGAACTAGAGGGAAACAGGCAGAAAACCAAAGCAGGCAAACTTTGACTCTCCCAACGTAGCTTAAGGGCTCAGATGTGCTGAATGTCTCAAGTGTAGGAAGATAGGTCACATTGCTATCACTTGTTGAGAGCGAGAAAAGTTGCCAAATGGAGCAACAGAAACAAGCGTTTCTTTTTGGACTCACTCGTGTGTCCCAGTGACTTTGCCAAATCATTGGGAAAGTCTTTGCAAACAAATGACCTTGCAATCTGATAGTGAACTGATACGGAAGCTGATTTTACTGTAATGTCAGGCTCTGTCTAAAAAAAGCTTCCAGAATGCGCTGCTGTCTAACAAATGACTCCATTTTTTGTGGAGCTTCATGGCCAGAATTCAGCAGGGTATTAACCTGGGTATTTTACAGCAAGTCCCCAGGATATTAACCTGAGTATTTTATAGTAAGTCCCCAAAACAAAGGTAAAGAATGTGAGTTTAAAAAAGGAAATTTTCCATTATCAGTGTTCCTGAAAGCATCGCTGAGGTATGCGCTGATTTGTCAACTCATATCAAAGCATTTGAGTGGATGATCTGTGTTTTGGACTGTAGAAATACATTCTAGAGGTGAGAGGCATCGCTTTAGCTAGCGTCATGGTGAGACAAAGCAGAGTGTCAATAACATTGGTCAATACATATCGCAAGAGATCCTTGCTACAGGCTTGAGAGGGACTTGAATTTCATCTTATCTTATCACCTGTAAAATAAAGACGCCTGCAGCATGTGGTCTGTCTTTACCTTCTTTTGAGGCGGTTTTTTTTTCTCTTCAAAGTCCCAGTCTACAACTCTGGTTTTTCTCTGACAGATCCTCATTCACATAATGACCAGACTCAATCTTGAGAAATCCATTTCATAGCTTTGGAGCCTATACACAAGTCTCTCAGGTACTGCCGACCACCTGCTATTCCTGATACATCACTCATATGTCTGAACGTGATGAATAATATGCCTCACTTTTGATCCATTTTCTTAAAATAGTCTTCTGTGATTATTCGGCACAATAGAAAGTGGGGGGTGGAAATCTGCCATTTGCTTTGGAAAGTGGTATGTAGTGCTTGTTTTCTTGCAGGTGTAGTGTTGGTAAAGGGATACAAGAGAAAGGGAGGGAGAGAGGGGAAAAAAAAAACCCACAGCCTCTTTGTGTTCTAATGGTTGGTTGTCTCTAAACACTTAAGAGAGAAAATAGTCCAAGAAATATCCACAAAGAAGCTCTAAAGAGAACAAAGGCAGGAACGAAATACACAGAAAATAAATTGGTGACGATCTGTAAATCCTATTATTTTCCCAATGTCTAAATATTGCTACTGCCAAGGACTCCCATTGATTTACTAGCATGGAAATATAATATTATTGTCAACATATTTTCCAAATAATACAGACGGCACTAGAGTCAAAGTAATTTTCTGTGCTATATGGAATATTATAAAGCGAGTAGCTTGCCTCTTACTTTGGATATCAAAATGTCTAACTTGTCATGAACTTTGCATCTGAGCGCATGTGATAAAGATGCTTCAAGAAGGCTGTTTACCCTGGGTTTTAAATGAATCTCTTATTGCGGTCATGGGGTCATTTTGCTTTCCCATAGCTTTTCTTTGCCTTGGAAGAGTTCCCTGAGCCAACATTATTGTTAACTTACAATTTATATTAAAATAGGGAGGATATCTTTTCTTCAGCCTGGCATCTTTAGAGGTTTGGGGGACTACAGAATATGGCAGGGAAAAGACCAAAGAGTTTCTTGCAAAATATTTTAAGAGTATAGTTGAAGATTCCCTCCCTGTTCTTGGAAGGCGCAATCAGAATAAGCATGCATTTCTTTCACTTGTCAAGTTAAGAAATGCATTGCAACATTCAGAGCCAGTGTAGTGCAGTGGGCAAAATATTGGGTCTGGGCCCAGCTTCAAATTTATTTTCAGCCATCAAAACACACTGGGTGACTTTGGCTGGTCACTTTCTTTCAACCCAACCTCCTGGAAGGAATGGTTGCTGTGGGCACAACAAATTGAAGATCACTGCGGATACTTCAGACAAGACATAAATAAAAGAAACAAGGAGTGTGTTCCAATTTGTAAATGAGGATGGAGATCTATACTAAATAATAAATGATGATAAGCAACAAATGAGTATGAGATCTATGTGATTGTTAGGAGTTGAAAATGATTTGATGGCACATAATCAATAATCAGTGTGAACTATAAAAAGGTTCGTGTACTGCACAATGTGGAATGAACAAAAGTTTATATACCGTAGTATCTTAACTTGGTACTACCTAGCAAGGGAAAAATAAGGAAGTGTTCTTTGGAGCATCCTTTCTCAGTATTTCAGAGATGGTCTTTATTTTCTTCTAACTACTCATCCCATCTATCATACTACTGGAAATTCTGTTTTTTTCCCCCACTCCTGTTCTTCTTTTTCTATTTCTTGTTGACTGAACTCATGCATCATGCAAGCCTACGGTTTGGTTTAGCTGAAATTTGTTGATTAGTCATAATAACCTGGGTTAATCTATAGTTCATAACCTACCATGCCTCAAATGAATCAAGTGATGGTTTATTTAGCACGGTTCATGAAATAGCTGATTCTCCTGTCTTCTCATTCATAAGTGACTGACATCTATTACCAGCCAAATATTGCCCAAAGCTTTTACAGCTGCAGGATTGACTGAGATGATTAATGGGAAAAAATGACATTACTGTGAAAGGGATTTGTACTTTTGCCTTCTCCCCAATAATTCTGAAATGAAAAATCAAGACTAAATAATGAAGATAATGAAGATACGGATTAGATCTCAATTTGATATTTTTCAGTAGTTAGCAATTAGCCTATTTAATTTGCAGATTTATTTTCTAGCCAGAAGAGTTTTGGCTTGCATAATGCTTACAGTGCCTTTATCTGGGTTACTGTAACTTCTCGAAAAGATACTAAAGGGTTTTCTCTCGTAAGAGTTAACGCAAGAAAAAGAAATTATAGTGATAGTTAATACCATATGATCTGATAATACCCAAGGTTCCTGTTGCTGAGATCATTTTGGGTTTTTTTTGCTGTCCTAATGCAAAACAGGTACATTTTACTGAAACACCTATGTTGCCTAAAACACTTTTTTGGTTATCTTTGTCATTATAGACAAAATTCCCAAATATCTTTGCATTCAAGTCTGAGTCAAATGAACTTTTTATAAGGCTAATTCTCTTAGTGGAATTTGCCAAGTATTTAATAATCTGCATTAGTCAGTTCCCCAAACATTATTTCAATATATTTTTGTTTAAACTGCTATCATCTATAAAAAAAAAACAACGAATTAATCTGATTTGGGGAATACAGAGTTAGCCTGTGGTGAGATGGGCAGCCAATGAATGAATGAATGGTTCATACTAGTTGTTTATATATGAAACAGTGGTATGAACATATTTGTTGCAACTTGATGGCCATATTAAAGTTGGTCTATAGCCTCTTATTACTGTGAGAATCTGGACATATATATGGCATCCAAAGCAGCCTGTGATGACTACCAAAATAAATCTCAGAATAAAATACATCATCACCTCTGAAAAAAATTACCCTCTCCCACCTCCAGAAGTTTCTTTAGGAATAATCAAGAATTGAGTAAAGATTTCCCACTACACAGGCGCTGTTAGAAAAATATCTATATTCTTTAGCTACAGTAATTCACATCTATTTAATACAAAAATGGATTTAGAATTAGCAATTATAAAAAAAATAATCTGACTAATAATCATTAGCACTAGGAATGATTTAGCTATATTTCAAGTCCCAATTTGGGATTCCAAGTTTAGAACAGGGCATGTTTTAGTCATCAGCTAAAATCATAAAGGAGAGATAAAGGTACGGTATGCAAACAAATCTTTGGCTCATCCTTATTGTGGTGCGACATTAAAAAGTAGAAGTGGTTAATTAAAATACAGATTTAATAATGCTTTAAACATTTCAGGTGAGAATTTTTAATATTGACTCTACCCTTTGCTATGTACTTTCTTGCATTGTTTGTATTGCGAAAGGAATGTGAGGCAGCTGCAATGCTGTCCTTACACACATACATACACACACACACACACACACACACACACACACACACAGAGAGAGAGAGAGAGAGAGAGAGAGAGAGAGAGAGAGAGAGAGAGAGATCATTTCCTGAGATCCAAAATAAACATTCTCACCTGCCAAGAAATTTAATCCAGAGTGTTTTTCTTGGTCAAATCATCATGAAAGGAAAAGATAAATGAGATTTAGAAGTATAGGTTTCTCTGATCATAATGGGCCAACAGCAATTCCTTTTAAAGCTTTTTTAAAGTTTCACATGAAAGCTATATAGGCCCAAATGCCAACAGCATCTTAAGCAACCCATTCAGTGAATACCTTTGGTCGCGCCAGATCTCTATTAGCATGGCACCCCTCCAAAATAAAAGCACTGCATTAATTCCTTGCCCAAATCTTTGCTGAGGACATAGCGGTGCAACTCCTCCTGACTAAACAGAGAATGTTGAAATCGCACCGTTTGAGACTGAATTGGGAATTAGTTATGTTACAGTTTGGGGATTTAATAATTTACTAATTTAAGGATGTCTTGCATAGCCATTATGAGCTGATGAGCTAGTTTGGTGTAGTGGTACCAGGTTAGAAATTAGGAAAGTGGGAGTTCTAGTCCCGTCTGAAGCAGAAGGCCAACTGGTTGACCTTAGCAAATCAGTCTCCCTCAGCCCTGGGAAGCAGGCAATGGCAAACCACCTCTGAAAACTGTGCCAAGAAAATTGCAGGGACTGGTCCAGGCAGTTGCCAAGAGTTAAAAACTGGTGACATGCACCCAAAAAAGTGTAAATGTGTGTATTGTCTGAAATAGAGAAGGAAGCAAAAATACCCCAGGAAGAGAGAATCTGGCACATACAACTTCCTTTCAAGATGACATAGGGAGTCACATCAAAGACATTTCTAAAGCAATTCTCAGCCACCCAAATGAAATCTCTTGCTGAAAGCTAACACTTCTAAATTGAATGGGACCGGTTCCCAGGTAAAAGAGGACAGGATTTAGTTTAACAGAAAGCAACAGAAATAGTAATTTAATCATATTGACCTGTAATTGATAACAGTCAATGATACATTGAAATCTTGGCTTCTTTCCAGTACAATTGGAAGAAGTCAAAGTATGGGAGTCTTGGCTATGTTCTCTTGTGTTTTAATGCAATTGGAAAATTAAAACCATATCCCCAGTGATAAAAATGCACACCAATTTTACACGCCAATGAACAAAATACACCAATTAAGCACATTTTTTTACATTTGTTGTAAAATACATATATCCATTCATACAAATACAATTCCATTAGTTCCTTGTAGACTTTCCATTGATTTAATAAAATTGTTCAGGTTTTTTCAAAACATTTTCAGCAACAAATATTTCTGCTCCTTCTCTGTCACTGACTAACTTAGAAATGTCTACTATTTATCTTAGAAGAGGCGGGCTTGTGATGTATGTAACTCCTGTGCACCCTCTTTCGTTTTGGATGTTTGGAATAAACTGAGTTGTGTACTGTCAAGTCAGGTGAGGATCACCCATAGGATAACAGAACAGAAAAACAGAGTTGGAAGGGACCCTGGAGGTCTTCTAGTCCAACCCCCTGCTCAAGGAGACCCTACCATTTCAGACAAATGGCTGTCCAGTCTCCTATTAAAAACCTCCAGTATTAGAGCACCCACAACTTCTGGAGGCAAGTTGTTCCACTGGTTAATTATTCACGCTGGTTAATTGTTCCCACCCCAGATAGCAGAATATTAAGTTTATGGACATATCTATATTGTGATATCCAAATTCCCTTCCTTGGGCTGAGTGAGGAATTCTGGAACTTGAAGTCCAACATTTTTAAGTTGATGAGGTTAAGACTTATCTAGAGATCATTAGTTTGCTGTGTTGCCTGGGGTAGAATGGGGCTGTCAGTCAATCTCCTCATTGTGAGGCAAAACCCATTCCTTTTGTGGCGTATGACCAGAACAGCTTGCAATATGACAGAGCAATGCTGTTTTCCTCATTTTGACAAAAGCTGCAGAAGTTAATGGACAGCCGATGTTTGTGTGTAACTTATTTTGCCATTCATGTTTCTAAACATATCAGGGTTAGAATCAGAAGTCTTACATTTAAAATATCATTAATCTGAGAATTGCAGCACTGATATAAAAAACTTAAGATACAAAAATTCCCAGTGAGTTGAAACTGAAGGATATTATGGTTATGCTCTTAAAAGTAGAAGATATTTTACCAGGAAACACCCCTACTTTTTTGCAATTTTCCCTAGGCCCCAGTGATGTCTGCACAATACTATTTCGACTCTGGAGCTGGGAGTGTGTTAGAAGACTCTTGCGTGGAGGAGCCAAACCACGGGCCCTTCAAAAGAATCCTGGAAGCCAATTATGATGCAGAAGCATTGAAGCACCAGGCAGAGGTATCTCCTTCATACACTTGGCCCTGGCTCATCAGTCTGTATTGGGCTCATGGATCCTGCCCCCATCCCTTATGGAGGCCTTTCCTCCACCTGAGTCAGCCTGTGAGTTGAAGGAGCATCCAGTCCAGGGCTGAGGGCTACTTCTACCATCACTCCTGCAAATCCTTCTCACTACCCTGAATGTCCATCAGCAGGCCAGTGGGGGACAGCAGAGTTCAGTCGTGGTCTAACTATGATTCCTCCTCAATGTGTGACTAGGAATGCAGGTGTCCTTCAGCCTGGCCTATCTAGCATAGAACCTATGCCAGCCTGTTGAGGCGGACCGGACTGGGAAACCAAAGTCATGAATTTTAATACTACTTTTATTATAAGTTTACAGTAATAGAATCCTGCAAGTCCACATGCGCCTCCCCTTCCTTCTGTTTACCTGCAGGAGAACTAGGGAGAGTCAAGCTTGAGATAGCTTTCTCAAATTACATTTCGGCTCTGGGCTCAGATTTCTTTTATCTGATCATTGCCTTGGTTGCAGCTCTCGTCCTGTTACTCAGCGTTACATTTACTTCCCATTACAGCTTAGGGCAGGGGTGTCAAACTGCCGGCCCACGGGCCAGATGCGTCATGTCAAAACCGCGCCCACCCCATTGCCAGCAATGGGAAAAAAAGTCACGATACATCGCGACATGTCACGTGACGTTGCAAGTTTGACAACCCTGGCTAAGGGCATCTGACTAAGATTGGCAAGCATCACATTTGTTTCTCTGCTCCAGGGTCAAGTCAGCACCTTCTATTTTTTGCCCCCATCAATTTGTTTGCTTTTGCTTCTTTGGGATAGTCTTCACCAGCCACAAGATGCCACAGGGCTTTCTTTTGTCTGAAGTATTGGAAGGTGACCTAACAATGATCGAAGGTGGGGTTGAATTCTAGGCTAATAAATTAAACAAACGAAAAGCTAAATACCGTAGTACTGGGTGTTTTTCAGTTTTATAAACATATTAAAATTCCAATATGATAAAGGATAATCTTTCCGCCATTAAATGCACACATTCCCAAAATGCCTTATGATGGTGGTTAAACAAACAGGCTAATTAAGAATATACAATAAATAACTTTATATCACAAAGAATTCACATCACAACTGATCTTATTTAGGAGAACTATATGGAAATAGCCGTTAGAAAGACTGCAGAACCAGAGCAAAGAGAAACATATGGACAGCACGTCAGAGAGAACGGTGAAATAATTCCCAGACCCTGGGTACCTTATCGAAAGTGGAATCAGATGGCCCAGAAACATTTGATTTGGGAGACGTATTGAGAACAAATTGACAGAAAATTGTAAACCCCCGCTAAGGAGGTTTCTTGTTTGTCACAGTTTAGTCTTCTGTCTCTCATTTAAAAATACTCTAATTCATTTGATGATGCCCAATGGCTCTTTCACTCTTGTAAGTCAGGGAGGGGCATTCATGGCCTAGAGTTGGTCAACCCCCAAACCAAAATGTTGAGTTTGGGTGGAATAATTTTGGGCAAAGGCATAAAATGGTAGGATTAAGCTTCCACTAGGTTTCATCTCTTGGTTTTTTTTTCTTATAACCCCCCCTCCCCGGTAAAAACCCAAAGTCTGTTTTCATTCAAAAAATCCAGAGTGAAAATTTCAGCCTCTCCCTGCTACATTACTGGGTCGCTAACATATACTCAGTCATGGACAAAAAAAAAATTTGGTTTTTTTTTAAATTTTGAAAAAAATGTGTAAATCCAGGCCTGAAAATTTTACCAGCTCCTATGGAGAACATAAAGGTATGTACAGCAGCTCCCCTGCCAGTAAGGATATTTTCAAACTCCTCGGGTGGCTGGGACAGTGCCATGCACGTGAAGGCAGGCAGTAGCTGGAGAGGTTTTTGTCACAGGGTAACATAAATGTATGATTCCAATTGGCTGAATAATTGCAGATCAGCCCAATTTATCGCCATGCACATGTATACATAACCCGAACTAGACTGTTGATTCTCTGTGTCATATAATATATATGGGTATATTCATAATTCTGTATTCATTTATTTTTGTCATATTTATGTAGTGTATATCGGAGGCGGTGACCCTTTGAGAGCTAAATGCAACGAAATTTCATTTTCATGTATGACGATTAGTGTACATTCAAAGTGACAATAAAGTTATTATTCTATTCTATTCATTCTATTCTATTCTATTTATACGGTTAAAAGAAGGAAAGATTGAGAAGAGTGGATTTGGCTGGGGGTGAGTGTGTCATTGTGGGACTAGGAACACCTTCCCCAAGTGATTACAGGTCATCCTTGACTTACAACCATTCATTTAATGACCATTCAAAGTTACAAAATGACTTATGACCATTTTTCACACTTAACAACCATCGCAGCATCCCCGTGGTCATTTGATCAAAATTCAGATACTTAATGCCACTGGCATGTATTTATGTTTGCAGTGTCCTGGGGTCATGTGAACACCTTTTGTGACCTTTTTTTTCCTTGTTTAAGAATATTTAAGTATGTTTATTTTGTTTTATCATAAAATATGAAAAACAAATAAACAAAAACATACATCCGGCCCTAACATCAACAAAAAAAGAAAGAAGATTAGTGTACAAAAAAAGGAGAAAAGGTGACCCAAACGTCAAAGCCATTTAATATTAAACATATAGATTCCACCCTGGCTAGATGCTGAAAAGAAGAAAAAACAATAAATTATCCTCTCTTTTTACAAGTAATAATCACTAATCCCTCTGTTAACCATCTTTTATTGTATTTAACATGTAGAAAGTGACTTATGACTGTTTTTCACACTTACAGCCATGGCAGCGTTCCCGAGGTCATGGGATCAAAATTCAGATGATGATGATGATGATGATGATAATAATAATAATAATAATAATAATAGCAATAATAGCAATAATAGCAATAATAGCAATAATAATAATAATAATAATAATAATAATAATAATAATAATAATAATAATAATAATAATAATAATAATAATAATAATAATAATAATAATAAAGTTGGAAGGGACCTTGGAAGTCATCTAGTCCAACCCTCTGCTCAGGCAGGAAACCCTATACCATTTTGGACAAATGGCTGTCCAGTTTCTTCTTAAAAATTTCCAGTGTTGGAGCATTCACCGCTTCTGGAGGCAGGTTGTTCCACTGGTTAATTGTTCTAACTATCAGGAAGTTTCTCCTTAGTTCTAGGTTGCTTCTCTCCTTGATTAGTTTCCATCCGTTGCTTCTTGTCCTGCCTTCAGGCGCTTTGGAGAATAGCGTGACTCCCTCTTCTTTGTGGCAGCCCCTGAGATATTGGAACACTGCTATCATGTCCCCCCTCATCCTTCTCTTCGTTAAACTAGACATACCCAATTCCAGCAACCGTTCCTTATATGCTTTAGCCTCCAGTCCCCTGATCATCTTTTGTTGCTCTTCTCTGTACTCTTTCTAGAGTCTCAACATCTTTTTTACAACGTGGTGACCAAAACTGGATGCAGTATTCCAAGTGTGGCCTTACCAAGGCATTGTAAAGTGGTATTAACACTTCACGTGATCTTGGCAACTGGTTCATATGTATGACCGTTGCTGTGTACCAAAGTAATTTGACCATCTTTTGCAACCTTCTGACAAGCAAAGTCAATGGGGAAGCCAGATTCCCTTAACAACCATATTACTAACTTCACAACTGCAGTGATTCACTTAACAGCTTAACGGCAAGAAAGGTCGTAAAATGGGGCAAATATCACTGCCTCGATAGGCAAAAGAAATTTTGGGCTCCCTTGTAGTCATAAGTTAAGACTACCTGTACTTAAAACAATGTCTGTTGGTTCTAAGTCCATTTCATTTGTACCGACTTGCATCTCCAGGTTCTGACAAAAAGGAAATGAAGATCCTGGGATTCTGCCATTCTTTTGCAGAAGGTAATACTGACATGGTGCCGCTCTTTGTCTATACAACAAGCAAAGCATTGAAATTCAGTGTTGGAAGCATGGTTTCAGAATATTTTAATATTCCAAAACCCATGATTGAACAATATTTTATATGGAGCAACCAAAGTATCAGAAAACTATAAGCAGGTATTTGAATATTCAAGGCCTCTTCATGAACCTGGATAGCAACCAGGGAGGCAGGGGGAAGAGAGAGAAGTAGGGGGGGGGGGAAGTATAACAATATTGTTGTCTTAAAATGAACATAGCAGGTGGCAAATGAACAACCCAATACTATTTAATTAAATGGAATTTATTCCTATGTAAGCAATTATGGGATTTGATTCAGTTCAAGTTTGTCCTACATATTGCAGATTTCAAATTTCATGTGGGCAACACACTGATCCTTCAGGTTTCAGTATTATATAATCCCGCAGTTATCTGGATTTTCATCTCCCCAAACACATGCAACCTGTTAGGCAAATATCATGGTTTTATACTGGCACAATTGAAAAATCAATTTTAGATGAGCAGGGAGTCAAATTGGAAAGTTTTACTTCATAGTTGGAGGGAATGTATTCTTAATGAATAAATCCCATTTTGGGAAGATAAAAAAAAAACACCCAGTTCAGGATCCTGCTGCTCAAAATTTAAATTTTGTAGTAAGGTATTGTAATTTTTCAAAAACACTCCATGAACATCATTCTAAAAATTTTCTAATGAAACCTATATGATAGCTGAGTATCTTTTGAGTACTACATAATAAGAGGCAGAAGCAACACTAAAGATAAGAAAAACCATATTTTAAGTTGGATTTTAATAAACAGCAAGGAGCCTGGCAAGCAACAGAAATGTGGTGAAACTATATGAGCATCTATAATAAGGAAGAGTCTATTAATATTGAATGCATCATTCAAAATAAAGTGAGGTCTTGAGGGGATGAAAACAAAAGCGCCTTTCTCTGAAATCTTGAAATATCTGCATCAGTATATTAAATAATTTTATGGCAGTTCAAATCATGCTATGGGCTGCGGGAAGGAAATTACTAAGTCAAAAAGCTGCCTTGAATTCAAACATCTCGCTTTGCTCAGATCTTCAATGTTTAGGCTTGGTACTAAAGACTACATTATATTTAATTATTGTATAACTTTTCTCAAGCACATTTAGGCATCTTTGTATAATAAGGCGCTATTATAATGTTGCCATGGCAATTTTAAACACTGAAGACACACACTTGGGCTGTAGTGCTTTATACTTTAAAAATTTGGAGAAATTCTCCTTAAAAACTAAAGAAAAATGTACATTGCAACATTTTAGGCATGATCTCTTAGGCTTGTCAGCGCATATTGTTTGCAAAACTAAAAGAAAAGGCCGGAAAGAAAAAAAAAAAGCACCATGCAAAATTCTTACACCAAACAGACTATTCTATGCAAGGTTCCCATGAACCTACTTCTGTATAAAGATAATTAGAGTTTGACTTTAACAGAATAACAGAATTGGAAGGATCTTGGAGGTCTTCTAGTCCAACCCCCTGCTCAAACAGGAAACTCTAGTCCAGGGGTCTTCAAACTTGGCCCTTTTATGACTTGTGGACTTCAACTCCCAGAATTCCTCTGGGAGTTAAATCCACAAGTTCAATTCTGGGAGTTGAAGTCCACAAGTCATAAAAGGGCCAAGTTTGAAGACCCCTGGACTAGTCTATACCATTTCAGACAAAATGGTTGCCCAATCTCTTCTTAAAAACCTCCAGTGTTGGAGTACCCTCAACTTCTGGAGGCAAACTTTCTTTTGTTAATAAAATATTCAGATATTCATAGATACCATATACATATTTGTTTAGTTAAAAAAAAAAAGAGAATATGTACACATGTGTATCGGGTTGGGGCTTTAATGTGATTCCAAGAGCCCCACAAAAGATGATGGTGCCTCAGCACAGCTGGAGAATAAGACTGAGAATTTTTAGGATGGAGATACACAAACATGCATATGTATACACTATATGTATATGTGGCGTATAGGCAGTGTGGGATTCAAATATGTGAACAACCAGTTATCTGTGTGGATGCCGCTTCCGGAAGTCCATTCTGGGCCTGGGCAACAAAAAATTAGCTACCGGTTGTGCCGAACTGGTGCGAACTGGCTGAATCCCACCACTGGATATAGGGCATGTATACAATTAGTCCTCTTAGCAACAACTTAGCAACCATTCAAAATTGTAACCTAACTGAAAAAAAGATTCTTAAAACCTGAATCTGAACTTCTGAAGACTGCTTCCCCCCACAACCTTACAGTCTCATGATCAGATTTTGGGCGCTTAACAAGATGACCACATTTACAGCTGTTTGTCGCATCTCACAGTCACATGACCAGATTTTACAATAGTTTTTGCCAAAATCGGGCATTTCTGGTTTTCAGCAAAACCACACCATAGCAAACAATGGGTTCAAATAATAACCAAATAACTATTATGGCATTTGCAGTTAAACTATTGCATTTCCTTAAGATGTGATCGATCCTTGTAACAGGCAGGCTCTGTTATGGTCATAATTCAAGAACTGTCCATATATTCTAATCTGCTTGCAGAAGAATTTAAGATACTATATATCCCTGTGGAATATTATCCCTCAGAGGCGAGCCAGGTCAATCTCCTGGCCTTCCGAAAAGGAGTCAAAACATGGCTCGACGGCAGGGATCCCCAACCCCCGGTCCATGGACCGGTACTGGGCCGCAGCATGCCAGCAACCAGTCCACACAAACAAGCAAAGTCCCATCCATGGGATGCAGGCAGCACACAAAACCATGCACTCTCCAGTCTGTGGAAAAATCTTTCTCCACGGAACCGGTCCCTGGTGCCCAAAAGGTAGGGGACCTCTGTTCTACAGACTTGCATGGGGAGTTTAGAGAACTATATAGCTATGGGGCTGGATTAGGGCCCTGAAAGCCCTCCCTTTCACCTTAATATTGTTTAATCACTCTTGCCTCTTTTTGTTAACTTTTATGTATGCTGTTTTTCTTTTTAATTTTAACATATGTTGCCCAGAGTCCCTCTTTGAGGGAGATAGGCAGTTCATAAATGTGAAAAATAAAGAAATAAACACATAAGCAAGCAAGCAAGCACTAAGAATAACAATCAAATTGAACAGATCCAGTTAAAAATTGATAAGTCAGAAACAGCAGACTGCACAATGAATGGATTCATGTATCTTGTTCAACTATAATATGGCTTCTCCGGCTTTCACTTTGCTTATTGTCTAAACACATCTACTGTGATATATTGAATAAAGGCACAATTTTTTTAAAAAAATGTCTTAACGCAACATCTGAACAAGGTCTAAGTGAGTTGGGCTTTGCAGTTCTTGGAAAAGTGAAAAAGGACTAGTCTTTGGCCAAAGAACAAATTCTAAATTCATATTATTGTTTTCCTCTTTAGTAAGAAAGATATAGCCAAGGTGGAAATTTTTACTAAGGATTGATTTTGTGCCATCAAATTGTTTTCAACTCCTAGTGACACATGGATAAGATTTTCTCCATGAAACGCTAATATTATGAGTTAAAAATCTATTAGTCATCACTGTTATTATCATTGTCAATATTATCAGTGTCCCTGATCTCATAGATGTTTTCAGCACATAAACCTTCCCCTTTAGACTTCTACAAAGAGTAGGAAACAAATTAAAAATAAGTAGATGGGGGGGGGGGGGAATCGCTGGATTAAGCACAGCTTGT
>NW_015386667.1:15019-72255 GCF_001527695.2 Protobothrops mucrosquamatus | reverse complement strand
TTTCGCCATTTGATCTGTTGAATGGCAATATCAAAGATCAAACCAAGGTATAAATTATCTGTTTATTTATGTTCATTTTTTTCTCATAGAAAGCACAACCTGTTAGCTCCTCTAATTAGTTGCCCTTTTTGCATTGTTGCTAAGCAAGCAATGTCAAGCATCTCGCTGAATATTAATTCTCCTCTCAAGTTTATCTGGATAGGCTTTGCCATCTGAAAAACATCTGTTTTCCAGTTCCTTCAGTTCTCCTATAAATCAAATAAATTTTAAAAACGTTACCAACTTATTAGAATCTACTTATACACATTTTCTAATCTGCTTCAGAATGTAGCTCCTGGCAATGGTTTGTCTTACGAGCCACAGGGGAGGTGGAGGGAGTTGTAGTGGCAAGCTATTTTTGAGCAGCAAATGAACTTCCTGACATGTGGTTTCCTGATCAAGACTGATCCCTGGCTTGCCTTCACCAAGCTTTGCCTCATTATGCTTTGTCTTGCTTTTTGAGTTTCCTATTTCCCCCCCCCCAACTTGGTAGGAGCTGGATTTTGCATCTGCTATTTTTAATAGGTTCCACCTAAGCTCTTGTTGTATTTGAAAGAGACTGCATTTTTTCTTTGCTAAAGGTGGGACAAAAGGGGTAACTTCATTTCCTCCTAAAGGTTTGGACTACAATTCCTGTTTTATCCTAAGTGCCTTGCACTGAAGTCCAATAAATCAGGTGAAAGGTATAGAGGTGAAAGAGGTGTTTTTTCCAACAATGCACCTCCCTCTGAACTGTTGAGGTACCCGTGTCATTTTCCAGGCTACAGCATAGCAGTGGCTTTATATACACACACACACATACACACACTGCCAGGAGCAATTTTCAAAGCAGCTGCACTGGTTTGACAGAAAATGCTGCTGCATTGACAATTTCAAGAGAAAAGCTTTATTTGTGCACTAGTGTTCTGTAAAGCATCTCTGACCACTTTTGACTGCTTTTCACCACCCTAACAAATAACAAATCTTAAAATAACAATATATAGCTTCTAGATGTGTACGACTGAAAGGATTCTTTCTCTGCAAGTGGGGATCAACATCTATTTTGGAAAAGTTGATTTTGGTGGAAGATATATACCACTTTGATTGGGGCTTAAGTTGGCTTTATTGTCTAATCTCTCTCTCTCTCTCTCTCTCTCTCTCTCTCTCTCTCTCTCTCTCTCTCTCTCTCTCTCTCTCTCTCTCTCTCTCAGCATCTGAATGCATTTACTGACTCTAGCTTTTATAACTGCATTTGTACCATCAGGAATTACCTAAAACTATAAAAAGACATGAACGTACAAACGTTAAAAAAAAAACCTTATGGAATCACAAACCATAAAATATGCTATGAGATCTCCTAGGGTTGTGTCCTTCAAAAGTGGATTAGAAAAACAATTTAGACCTCATGCAAGTGCAGCATCTCTCTGCTGTTCATTAAAATAAAACCCTCCAGCTTCTGCACAAGCTTGAGAAAGAGATGTCATTACTTTAAGAAATCCACTTCTTAAAATGACATGACTCTTCAAGCATCAACTTCTCTTTTTTTTTAGGCTCACATGGAAACTTGAAAAAGTGGAGTTACTCCAACTAATATATGAAAAGTGCTATACTTCCTGTAGCATTCAATTCTGCAGGGCAAGGACAAGGAATCAAATGCTGCTGAGCCTAAATTTGTCATGTTCCTACACAACAGGGGTGTCAAACTGGCGATCCACAGGCCAGGGGCGTCATGTGGAAGCCGTACCCACCTCAGCTCTGGCAAGGGGGAAAAAGTCAAGATACATCACGACACGTCACGTGATGCGGTGAGTTTGACACCCCAGCTACACAGCATCAGTGTTAATGTTAATCCCTCCATGGGAGGGATGCAAGGAGTTGAAATTCAGCCTTTGGGGAGTCCCACTTCCTGACCTTGATATAAAGAGTATGAACTCAAGTAAAGAAATTTTGAACTATGATTAGTAAAGGAAAAAACCTGGGCTTTGCTAATTGTTGCCAAGTTGAAGGGAACCATTTAGGACAGGGGTTCCCAACCCCAGGTCCGTGGACCGGTACTGGGCCGTGGCATGCCAGCAACTGGGCCACACAAACAAAGCTCCATCTGCGATATGCAGGCAGCACACAAAACCACACTCCCTCTGGTCCATGGAAAAACCTCTCTCCAAGTAACCGGTCCCTGGTGCCCAAAAGGTTGGGGAACTCTGATTTAGGACATAGCCAGACGTTGAAGATAGTCACTAATTCTTGGGCCAGCAGAAAAAACACATTGGCCTTAGAATGAGCTTCTCCAAAGGCTGAGTCCTATTTTTCCTTGGCACTGAGATCACTGGATGATGTTCTCCTTACCTCCTTATGGGTGGATTCTCCTGGCTTTGGATTTCCTTCCAAACAGCATCAGCTGCCAGCAGGAAAAAAGCAACCATCAATCATGTTCTGCAACAGGTGTGTGTGTGGGGGGGGTGTCTGGCTGAGTAGAGGCAGGTGTTTTGAATGACAGGTTAAGCCAGTGATGGCGAACCTTTTAGAGACCGAGTGCCCAAACTGCAACCCAAAACCCACTTAAGCATCGTTGAGTGCCGGGTGGGTCTTGCCCATTGGTTGAGTGTGGCCAATTGGGTGGGCATGGCCAATTGGGTGGGCATGGCTGCAGTGGTAATGGCAGACTGGGTGGGACTAAAAAGTTCAATCAATCAATTCCAACTTTGCAAGAACTCCCCCCCCCAGAAGTTGAAATTGACTGATTGAACCTTTTTTTTTTTTTGCACATGACGGCGGAGGCCTAAAGAGAAAAGGTTTTATAAAACCCAGCTGAAGGCCTAGGACTGGGGCGACGACGCATGTGCCCACAGAGAGGGCTCTGAGTGCCGCCTCTGGTCCCCGTGCCATAGGTTCGCCACCACTGGGTTAAGCTATTTCCCAAGTGGACCATCAGATCACAGGAATGGAGGTGCTATATGCTTGTGGCTCATCAGGTGGGCTGTTTTTGAATAGGATTCTTAACAGTCTGAGGTGGTTAGATGATTAAGTATTAACAAATGAGATCCATCCTTGACTAGTACTCGACTAGAAAATGGTAGTAGTGTGTGTGGGGGGGAGGGACATTTAGAAGGAGTCTGTGGAGTAGCAAAATGATACTTATCTCTAAATAATAAAAATATTAAGTATACCCATGCAAAAATCCTTTGAAAGCAATACAGGTAGTCCTTGAGGTATGAATCTAATGGAGCCTGCCAATTAGGATCGTAAGTCAAAAAATTCATCAAATGAATCAGACTCAACTTTGCAAATTTTTAAAATCAAATTCATTAATTGAATCACATGGGTCATTAAATGAACAAAGATCCGCCTTACTATTTCTTCCATTTGTTAATTGATTGCTGCCATTTAATTGAACTGAGAGTCTTTTCCTACCAGCCACCCATCAGCTGTTTCTGATACAGCCGGAACTAAATTGCCTCCAAGCAGGCTTGCAGCAACTGCAGTTGTTTTTTTTCTAAATCATTTGTTGCTAGTCAGCTCAAGCATCTTCAGCTGCCCAGAGGGGCACGGTAATTTTTTTTTTAAACCCGCTTGTCACTAATTAGCTTAAGAGTCTCCAGCCAGGCACCCAGAGGGAAATGGGGGAGGGATTTACAGAACTCTCGGCTTGCAACAGTAACAGAGATGGAAGGGACCTTGAGGTCATCTAGTCTAACCTACTGCTCTCATAAGAGAGTATTTCTGATAAATGCCTGCCCAGTCTCTCCTTAAAAGCTTCCACTGATGGAGCACCCACAACTTCTGGAGGCAGTTTAAATTTAAAACCTACAAACTACAGTAATACATATACTAATCTCCAAAATAAAAGCAAAGAAACACAACGTTATAGAATGCTTTGTGTAGATGCTGGCTAGCATTTCTAGGTATAAGCAGTTTCAAGGCTTGCAGCAAACAAACTTTACCACTGCAAAGTACTGTACTTACAAACACAATAGTTTGCAAAGTACAACAGTACAACTTAAAAAGAAGCAGAGCAGTTCCCAAAGTGCTTGCAAACTGTATAGAGTAGCAAAAAAAATCTTTTAAAATACAGAAGCAATTCTAGCACACCAGTCCCTCAGTGCTGGCTGCAAAAATCATGGGCTCTTGTTTGGCAATGTGACCAGGGAGAAAAGAAAAAAGAAAAAAAAACCCTTCCGGCTTCAGGAAATTGCATTTGTAACCTGAACGGCTCAAGCAAGTCACAGAGTTCAAAATGGCCACCGCTGCAGCAGTGACTGAATCTAAGTCACATGACTACAGAGGTCTCTTTTTGGTTACAGTTTTGAATTTCTAACATAAGTAGCCTTTCTGAATAAATTCGTTTTTGTGAAAATTTGCTAAATAAACATTCATACCTGGGGGATAACCTGTACAGCTGTAATGTGCTCATTGGTGACAGCCAACAAGTGGCAGAAGCCAGGTCTCTTTTCCAATGCAAACTGACATTTTGATTCCTTAAACACAGGCCTAGTCTTCTCTCAAAGGACTACTAAACTCATGTATCTGCAGAACATGTGTGAAATCTCCCAACTACCAGCCATACACTGATGGACTACTTCCTCTGAAGAAGCCAGGGACTAGCCTGCAGCCCAAAGCTAAGCCATGATAGCCAGGGGCACAACGTTATAGACCCAGTATGCCTGCAACGGTCTAAAGCAGGGATTGGTCAGATCCCAGATCAACTACATTGTAGATGAAGTTTATTGGGTAATAGCCATGTTGGGAAAGAGGGAAAACATGATGTTAGCACTGGAGTGGCTAAGAGGTGACTTTTTTGTGGATAAGTCAAATGAAACATCAAGCGGATATGGTATATCAAACAGTGGTGGGATTCAGCTGGTTTGCACCACTTCGGCAGAACCGGTAGCTAATTTTTTGTTGCCCAGGCCCAGAATGGACTTCCGGAAGCGGCATCCACACAGAGAACCAGTTGCTCACATATTTGAATCCCTCCACTGATATCAAAACAGTTGTCCCCTTACAGATGGGGGAATGTGAGGATAAACCCTTAGTCCATCCCCTCCAAATTCTTCCTTGGTGCAGGAATTCAAAATAAAAGCCTTCCCAAGCAAGGCCTTTCTAGCCTGATGTCCCCAAATTGCCAAGGAAACACAGAAGTTTCTGACAAAGAGCCTTCTGAATGGGAAGGACAATGTCAGAGCCGGCTAGAATTCTGTGGGGAAAAGAGCTGACAAACTCCATGCATTTATTTCACTGTCAGCTCCCTGCTTGCAGCATAACACTTCTGCCTTAGCTGCTCTTGGCACCTCTGCTTCTGTTGTTCCACCTAGGTGTCTCTCCTCACCTTTTCTTTCCTCCTATCCTTGTATCGCTGGGGCAATGGTAATGAAACATTGCCATGTGGGATGCATTCCTATTTAAGTTGGCTTTGTAAGAGCTGGGAGATAGCCTATTAGCTGATTCCAAAATATTAGCTGTGTTAATCTGTTGCAGTAGAAAGAGCAAAGCTGCTTGTGATAGCCAAAAGATCTCCAAAATTATCCGGGTATTATTGTGGAAGGTAGATCAATCCTATTGCTTCATTGGAGCTCTCTAATAGCAGAGTACTCTGGCAACTAGCAGAAAGCATGGGGGGAATTACATTCACTGCCCTTCTTGCATTTTTTTTCAATCTCTCCTCCCCGGTTACTCAAATTGCTAGGCATGTGGTCAGATAGTGGCTAATTATGGTTAAGGGCAATCACCACTAGAATTGAGAAGGATTACTATTGGTTAATGCTTTGTTGAATGATGCCACATATGAACTAGGTGGATGTGATACATATTACTAGGGACAATCTTCTTGGGACTTAATTTCCCAAGTATCTGAAAGACACTGCCCCAAATGGATGTTGTTGTGTCCGGAGCCTGCAGAAGCAGGCTCGGGACGATGCAAGAGTCCTGGGCAATTGCAAAAGCTGCCCGGGACCAGACTGAGCGGCGCTGGCCTTGCGCACATGCGCAAGGCGGGAAAAGACTGCCTGCTATTGGTTGGAATTGCCCGGAGATCCGGGGGTATAAATAGAGGCCTGCGTGCCTCTGCTCTTGTTGGTTGTTAGCTGTAAGAGAGAGAATAAAGATCTGTTAGCAAAATGCATTGCTTCCTTCGCCATTATTCTCCGGACTTAACAGATGTTGTTTTACCACATATAACTTATAAAAAGGAATCCACAAAGAGTCAGATTTCAATATTAGTATTTATTAGATTTTTAGCTCCAAAAGTAGGTACTAACATACCTAATAATCCTGCCTATTTCCCCTACAGCCATTCTGTGAGGTGGTTTGGGCTGAATGAGAGTGACTGGCCGAACTGGTTTTTCAGTTTCCTGCATTCAAGACCAGCTCCTTCACCACTACACCAAACTGGTTTTGTACCTCTCGTATAACAGTCCTGTATAACATGCATTATTTGAGAGATCATTCAGACAATATTTTGACAGTGTGGGGAAGGGATAGCCATGGAAAAACAAAGATCTAAAATCTTACTGTATGATTGCAGAATCCAGCTTTGCCTGCTTGAAGATTATTTCTTATCCTCATAATTTGGTAGTGTGGGGGGGGGGCGTTATATGTTTTAATGCAAACATCAATCCCTTAAAGGTTCATTAGAACAATTCTGAAATGTGCCAAGCCTCTTCCAAATCTGTGTGGAATTATGAGTTTGGATTTTGTTTCTGTTTTTTTGCTGGCAGACAATGACTATTTTTTGCTAAATCAATGGCTTGAGGAATAATTTCTGCATCCTGGCATAATCAAGTATGAATCAGGTGGCATGTTTTCAAAACTTAATAAGATTCTTTCCTATAGGTGTATCACAGATATTGAAGCAGTAGGTAAAAGACAAGCCTGCATTTCCAATGCAGAATATGCAGTTTTGAAACATGGGATTGCAACTTATTTTAGTCAATGGTAATAAAGGTGCCCGAAGCCTTTTAACAATTACATTTCATGCCTCAGAAATTAAAGCTGAAAAAGAAAGATTTCCTCTATCTTTTTTTGCATAATGACAATTAAAGTTCTCTTATTAAAATTGAAAGCGATGCCTTTCTTTAAAGACCAAAATGAAAAATGATAATTATTGAAGTTATAGATATACACCTGTAGGTTTTTTTTAAGCTAACACATTTTCCCCAGCACTGACATTCTCTTTATATATGTGCAAATCATGGATTAATATGAATGACTATAAGAACTCCAAAGGGAGCCATTATGATTTTCTTTGCATCAATAATCCTCAGAGTTGAAAAGATTTACACATTGTAATGTAAGGTCTCTCCATGGTTTATCCGAAATAATAAACAGTGGGAAATGGAGTTTTGCTCCCACGTATATATTTATCCATTTAGGTTTTTTTTTCTACCCCTCCTAAATTGTATTATCCTGAATGGCTTCATTTTAAGTCTGAAAATGTATCTATTCAGCAGCAATCAATTGACCTTTTCATTTGAAGGATAGAGAAATTACGCACAAAATACTGCAAAAGTAGCCTTTCCATCATTGGCTCCCTATCAGAGCATTATAAGGATTTGCAAAGAGATTTGAGCAAAAGCGCTGAGCTTAGTGGGTGCATGACCAACCACCTACAACTTGCAACAGTTCATTTAGTGACCGTTCAAAATTACAACAATGCTGCGAAAAGTGACTTCTGACCATTTTTCGCACTTATGACCTTTGTAGCAGCCCTGTGATCAGGTGATCAAAATTCAGATGCTTGGCAACTGGTTCATACTTATGACCATTGCTGTGACCCAAGGTCATGTGATCCCCTTTTGTGACCTTTTGACAAGCAAAACCAATGGGGGAGCCAGATTCACTTAAGAACCGTGTTAGTAACTCATCAGCTACAGTGATTCACTTAACAGTTGTGGCAAGAAAGGTCATAAAATGGGACAAAACTCACTTGGCAAATGTCTGAAACTGTGGAAAATATCTTAGTTCACAACTGGTTACTTTGGAGGTTTGCCATAGATTTTTGTGTTCATGACCCCTTAAATGTTGTAGGGGATATTGTAATTGTGCTGCGTTGGGTTTTGTTTTTTGTTTTTTAAAGAAACTCTTAATAGGAGTCCATAATCTCTCTGTAGCAGAGAAGTAGAATTTTATTTCTATTGACTGAAACTATGACCAGTGAAGGGTATCTGATATTGCTGTTTTAGTTTCCCACAGTACAGCATTCAAATGCTAGCCTCTTATTGATTCAGATCTCCTTCAGTCCCTGCTGGAGATCTTTGATTGTAGGAGTAACCCCATTGGAGGGCTCTTTGCAAAAATACAGGAGACTGTAATGACATATAATATAAGATGATTTGTTCCCCAACTTTTATTTCACAGCTATTTTTAGAAGGAGGCATACACATAACTTATTAATTCACTTCTTACTTTGACTTTGAGGCAAACCAATTGAAAATTGAATTCTAGTTTGTTAAAGGGAGATTGTCAGTGACTGACGAGGGGGCTTATAATGCTAAGCAGAAGGAAACTAGGTAGACTACCTTTCCTAAACCTTGTGCCTTCCACATATATTGAGATGTCAACTCTCCAAACCCAACCAGCAGCCCAACAACAGGGAATGCTGAGACTTGTGGTCATAACTGTGTGAGACAGAGGATGGTAACTCTTCTTGGGGACATCAGTCCAAGGAAATCTGATGTACCTTCCTTTATCCCAAATCTATGCTAGAACTCGAGTTTTTTCTGTTCAAACAATGTAACTGTTGACTGAATAGCCCCCAAAGAAAACATGACAGCAAAACAATTCCATTTGAAAATAGAACTGTAAGAAAGAACAATCAAGTTAGGATTGGGAAGCCATCATTCCCGGCAATAGGGATGTCAAACCTGAACTAAAATGGGCTCCCGGGAAGAAAGGGACATTGCTCATCTAAGTAAAGGGTTAAATCAATGAAATCCTAAATGTGCATAACAGTAGCTACCAGCATCAGTAGCCTGGCCTGTTTAATGCTTATTGTGCAGGTGCAGAAGTAGGACATCAGCCTCAAGTACGTCTCCACAGAAGTTTATAGAGTGATTTCTCATAAATAAAGGCTGATGTTATGAGCAGGAGAAAATTGTATTACGTATAAGCCAGTGATTTGCAAGCTTTGTCAGAGTCACTGTTGTATTGTGATAGCTAGAATGTCCTGTGAGCTGCAAAGAAGCTGATTAAAAAATATATTTCATGCCTTTGAGTCATTGTTGACTCCTTGCGATTGCCAGGACTAGCTTCTGCAGTTTTCTTGGCAAGATATAATAAGTAGTTTGCCATTCCTTGCTTTCTAGAGCTGAGTGGTCATCCAACTGGCTTCGTGCCTAGGGTGGAACTAGAACTCACACTCTCCTGGTTTCCAGCCAAGTAGCTTAACCATTACACCAAACTGGTCCTGTTCATGTATATTCTAGGTGGCCTTTAGTAAACTTCAATACTCAGTTTCAGCTGCTGGTTTTCTGTAATATGCAGACCACAAGTAATAACATTCTACTTTGCAGAACTGACATCAAACTGGTATCAATAGCATACTGCCAAGAGAGTCAGAATATTTGAAAGGGCGTAAGAAATTCATCAAAATATCATTACCACTGTTGTCATAATTGGAGATTGCCAAATCTTCAGAAATTTCAGCACGGTCGATAGGCATCATGAAGTCTTGTACAAGAACACTGCAATCTCCTGTAAGAGTTTCCAAGATTTTAATGGTCTTCCAAAAAAATCTCATTATATTTTGGAATAATAATACATGAGATCTGAGGATCCAGGTCCTACATGAGTTTACACCATCAGGACCCCAACCTCTTGCTGATCCCTGCTGTAAAATCAGTGAACTGGGAGCATTGTAAGAGTAATGTAAACGCTATGGATTGCAATTATTAAAGAGAGAGTTGCCATTGTCACAGTGATGATGCATTGGTGAAGGGGTGCAATGAATCTACGACTCCCATTGATTTTAATAGATCACAGTCATGCTAAGGCTAATTGGCTGCTGTCAGTAATGCATTATTGTATTGCTGTTCCCCGACTATTGCCACTGGGAAGATGTTTGTTATTGAAGTCATTTATGTGCTGGCAGTCTCCACTTTAATAATAGAGAATGAAATATTGTTATCACCATTTCACAGTGCATGAATGACAATTCAACATTATATTCCTGGGTCTAAGGATGCAGTGTCTATAGATGCCAGTGCCCCCTGTTTCTGGAGCAATGCCAATTTGATGTTATTATTAGAAAGAAGCTCAAGTGGATATAGATCTGCATCAGAAGCTGGCTGTTATAGTATGCTGAATGCACAGAACATAAAATACCACCCAGAAAACATCAAAGAAGGATAGTTTTACAACTTTGGAACTACCGCATGCGTCCTGCGGATAAACAACATCCAGTAGATTTTTTCTAAAACTCAGGCTTAAATCACTCCCTGATGTACAGGGCTTGGTTTTGGCTGGATCCTATTTTATGTTTCTTGCCTTTACTCTTAAGGGGTCTGTTGAAGAAAAGTCTTTTTCTCCCTCTCCCCCACTCTCATCCTTTAAAAGACTCCAGAACCATCTTCTTTTGTCTACCCTCAAATATACAGTTGTACCCTAAAACAAAGGAGCTCTGCATTTACATTTTTTTCTTTCGAAGCCTGATCAGCTGAGCTAATGGAGCAATTCACTATAGCTAGCTGTGAAAAAAAGCGAAGAATAGCTTCAATTGTTCTCCAAGAGCTAAAAGTCTGCCTTTGTGGGTTGGCTTCTGGAATGATTGCTGTGGATGCATGCATGACGAAATGGGATGAAAACCTATCCAGTGCACATGACTGCGTTTGGGTAAGCTAAGCAGAAGACTAATTATGGGGAAATAGTTCCGTATTTGAGGGAACAAGACCCAAAGGAAGCTTTTAAATGCAAAGTAGGCTGTCGGAAGTGGACTGGAGTTCAACATGTATCTTTTCTTTCTTTCCAATGGATTCATGGAAGCCTTTGGCCTCAACATGTTAAGGGATCTGTTTCTCCATCTCACTGGGTCTGTTTAGAACCAGCCAGCCAGTGATCTGACTGTTTATTGCAACTTTCTCCAGTTTGGTCTCCTCCAGACATGTCAGAACTGCCACCTGAAGACTCCTCAACTAGTATGCTAGTTTGGCATTCTGGGAGTTGTAGTCCCGCTACATCTGGGGAACCTAGAGAACTGCTTGACAAATGTTTTGCTTTATTTGTACAGTGTCTAGAGAACTCTGATTGCAGAGCGTTTTGACAATACAATGAATGAATGAATGAATGAATGAATGAATGAATAACATACGCTAACATTTCTTTGGCTTATCTCAGTGCCTGTGCAAATTTAATTTGCAATTGTGTAATAAACAGTCATGTGTTCCAGGTTTCTTTCATTTAGTCAAGTCAAAGTGCTCCATGCATGTTATATGAACGTATCTGATTATTTCTTCTGAAGATATCAGTGAGTGGCCATGAGGTCCACTCTGTGGGCAGTCATCTTCTATTGGAATGGTCACCCTTCCTTTCAACAGTTAATTTTATTAAAAGAAAAATTCCTGGGGGAAAAACAATTAAGAAGGGAAAGAAGTAGTTTGGATTTGGGTCATCAAACTTCAGCACCAAATGAATAGACTGGATACATGTGATTAAAGGTCACCGAGGCATGGGGTCTTCTTCCCCATGAGGGGATATATTTTTGTGCTTCTTCTAGTATCATCAGGGCTGGACAACAGATTCAAAAATGCTTTTGAGTTGTTCAGGCCAACAAACATAGCTCTCTTTGCAATAGAATAGAACAGAATCAAGAACATAATCTAGAATGGAATCTAGATCAGTCTAGAACGGAGTCAGAGCTGAAATGTGATCCAGAATAAAATCCAGAATGGACCTGTAAGAGAATCTAGAACATAATTTGGATTGGAATCCAGAATAGAACCAGGTATATGCAGAATAGAGTCTGGAACAGAAATCCACAATGGAATCTAGAAGGGGATCCAGAATGGAATCTAGAATGGAACGGAATGGAAACTGGCATACTGTGTTTGCCTGAAAATAAGCCCTACCCCAAAAATAAGCCCTAGTTTTGGGGCGAAGGCGTATGACTAAAAATCAAGCTAGGGTTGAGGTGGGGATTAGAGCTGCCCTCATGCCCCGCACCTGCTTACCTTACCGGTATGATCGCTGCTTCTAGGACTCCCAGGCCCCGACAACTTTGCGCTGCTGCCCAAATTCTTCTGTGGATGTTTGCGACTGCATGGCTCATTGCACCGATGCCACCGCTCGCGGAAGAAAGCTGTGCGGCACTTCAGAATGGTGCTGCCACTCACGCAGGAGGCCATGTGGCATTTGGGGCCGGTGCGCTGCTAATGGCAGGGGGCCGCATGATGCTTCAGGCTGCTGCTGCTGCTCATGGCCGCCTGACACATGGCACTGATTGCAGGAGGCTGCGTGCCTTTGCCCCTGGCAGGAAGTCACGCAACATGTGCCATGGTGTGTGCAAGCAGTATCACTGGCCCAAAGCGCTGTGTGGCCTACTGCCATAAGCAACAGCACCGGTCTAAAGCACCATGCATCATCCTGCCATGAGCGGCGGCACCAGCCTGAAGTGCCACGCGGCCTTCTGTGAGCGTTGGGATTGGAGCGATGAGCCATGCGGTTACAAACACCCACAGAACCCACAGAACAGTTATCGGGGCATGGGAGTCCTAGTAGTGGCAGTTGTACTGGTAAGTTAAGTGGGTGTAGGGTGTAAGGGCAGCTCTACCCCACACCCCCATCCTAGCTTGATTTTTAAGTATGCACCTCACCCTCAAACTAAGCTTATTTTTGGGATAGAGCTTATTTTCAGAGAAACATGGTATGCCGGATTCCATTCCAGATTCCATGGCGGATTCTGTTCTGGATCCCATACTAGATTCTATTCCGGGTCCATTCTAGACTATTGAGATGCCATTCCAGATCCATTCTAGATCAGCTCTGGATTTTGTCCCAGAATAGATGCCATTCTATTCTGGATCCCATTCTAGACACACTAGATCTGTTTCTGGACTCCTTTCTGGACATCACTCCAGACAATTCTGGATTTCTTTCTGGATCCATTTGGGGGGGGCTTGAGGGTTTTCTTTATGGATCTGTTCTGGATTCCATTCTGGTTTTTTAAATCATGGGTCTGTTCTGGATCATTTCTGGATCTGTTCCGGGTCCCATTCTAGATCTGTTTCTGGATTCGTTTCTGGCTGCTTCTAGAGATGTTCTGGATTCCATTCTAGATTGTGATCTTGCTTGTACTCTGGCTTTCATTCCATTCTAGATTGTGATCTGGATTCTGTTCTATTCTATTGCAAAGAGAGCTATGTGTGTTAGCCTGAAAAACTCCAAAGCATTTTTGCCATTGAATCTGTTGTCCAGCCCTGATGATACTAGAAGAAGCACAAAAATATATCCCCTCATGGGGAAGAAGACCCCATACCTCGGTGACCTTTAATCACATGTATCCAGTCTATTCATTTGGTGCTGAAGTTTGATGACCCAAATCCAAATCATTTCTTTCCCTTCTTTCCTTTCTCAATCAGCGCCAGCAAGCGACAGAGCGACAGACGTCGAGGCGTGTGATCCTAAGGTAAGACATTCCCTGAAAATAAGACCTGGTACCATTTTTGGACGAAAAAAAATATATAAGACCGGGTCTTATTTTCAGGGAAACATGGTGGAATCTAGAATAGAATCGAGAAGAGAATCTAGAGTGGAGTCGAATCTGGAATAGAATCTGGCCTAGAACAGAATCTAGATTAGACTAGAGATTAGAATAGAGACTAGAGTAGAGACTAGAATAACCTTGTAGATCATCTAGTCCAATCCCCCCACCCAAGCAGGAGATCCTACACCAGAGGTCACCAATCTTTTCATACTGGCAGCCTGGAGGGAAAGGTAGCAGCTGGGAAATTTGCACACACATGCATGCACCCACGTGTGAACAGGGCTGCACACGAACAGGGCCGCGTGAACCCACACAGCGCTGGGAGCTCTGTGCGCATAGGTACTAGCCACCGCTGCTAGCACTGCATGCATGTGCAAACGGGCCACACAACCTGCACGGCGCTAGCAGCCGCGTTTGCGCACACATGCAGGTGCGAATCACCCCTGCTAATGCTGAGCATATGTGTGAACATACCATGCAACTTGCATGGTGCTAGTGTCACCGTTTGCACATGTATGCGTTAGCCGCCACCTCTACTAACACTGTGTGCATGCAGAAATGGGCCATGCAACCCACACATGCTAGCAAACCCATTTGTGCAGGCGCGCAAGTGCTAGCCACTGCCGCTGCCAGGCCTGTGTGTATGCACAAATGAGCCTGTGGGCTCTAGCGTAAGTGCAAGTGTGCGCAGCCTGATGGGCTGCAGGCACCCACTTGGCGATAGCAGCCATGTTTGCACATGCATGGAGGCTTTAGCCGCCTCTGCTAGCGCTGTGCACATGCACAAATGGGCTGCACACCCCGCGTGGTGCTAGCAGCCCCATTTGTGCATACACGCAGGCACTAGCCACCTCTGCTAGTGCTGTCCACATGTGCAAATCGCCCGCATAACCCACATGGTGCTAGCAGCCCTGTTTTTGCATGTGCGCATGCACTAACCACTTCTGCTAGTGCCACGTGCATTCATAAATGGCCGTGCAATCCACACGGCGCTAGCAGTCCCATTTGTGCATGTGTGCAGGTGCTAGCAACCACTGCTGCTAGCCACGCATGCATGCGCAAATGGATCTGTGGGCTTTAGCGCGACTGTGCGTGCATGCACTGCCCAGCCTGTCCCGCAGCCCATTAGCCAGTAGGCCACAGCCCAGCAGTGGGCTGCAGACCATAATTTGGGGACCCCTGCCCTACACCATTTCTGACAGATGACAATCCAGTCTCTTCTTGAAAGCTTCCAGTAATGAAGCTCCCACAACTTCTGTTCCATTGGTTGATTGTTCTCACTGTCAGGGAATTTCTCCTTAGTTCTAGGTTGAATCTCTCCTTGATCAGTTTCCATCCATTGTTCCTTGTCTGACCTTCAAGTGCTTTGGAAAATAGGTTCCCTAAGCCAATTTTCTTTTCTCTCAGAAGACAGGCGGCCCCAGGAAAGTGCTGCTGCTTCAAATACAGGTAGTCCTCAACTTACAAGCCTTCATTTAGTGACCATTCAAAGTTACAATGGCACAAAAAAGTGACTTACACTGGGCTTTCACACCTGCAACTATTACAGCCTTCCCGTGGTCACGTGATCGATTTTCAGGTCACTTGGCAACTGGCATGTGTTGACGGCAGTTGCCCTGTCCTGAGGTCATGTGATCCCCATTTGTAATCTTCCCAGCCGGCTTCTGAGGAGCAAAGTCAACTGGGGGGGGGGAGGGAGCCAGATTCACGTAATGATCGCAAGATTCATTTAACAACTGCAGTGATTTGCTTAACAAGGGTGGCAAAGAAGGTTGTAAAATGGGGCAAAAATTTAATTAACTGCCTTGCTTAGCCGTGGGAATTTTGGATTCAGTTGTGGTCATAAGTGAAGGACTACCTGTAATTGTACACAAGTACAATTTGTGCTTCCTACTCTCCTGGGCACCATCCAGTCCTAGAGATTATTTCAAAATATGTCTCCCTCAAATATCATTATTTTGGAAAGCAATGCCTTCTTTACCCCCCCCCCCACCTTATTTATTTTTTTTGGCAATGCTATTTTTCCTTCAGCCCTAGTGATAATCTCTGGCAGTGTTTGCCAACAGGAAACTGTTTGTTGCACAGTATTAAAACTCACTAGAGAGTTAACCTCTTTGTATCAGCCGTGCAAGTTATCTTCGATTTCCAGAGATACAACCATCAGCACTTAGTTCTGGATTTTTTTCCCCCCATGCTTGGACTTTGTCTTGCTGAAAGAAGAACAAGAAATTCACACTTGTGAATTCTGTAGAGTTGTATTCTAACATTTCAAAGTAAACGAGCTCGATTGTGACGTTCCAATGTCTCTTCAAGAAGATGGTTTTTCATTGAACAACATGGGAACTAGAAGAACATCTTCCAGCCTAGTTTCACTTGAGCAAACTTTCTGGACTTCATTATTTCATATAAGTAATGAACGTAAACATTAGTTGATAATATAAGTAAGCTCGTCTTTCAACGGCTGGTCCCTATCACAACTCTACCTCAACTCATTGCAAAGGGCTGGAAAAATCATATCAAGCATAGAATTTTCAATTAACCTCTATTCTATTAGCTTTTTAAAAAGTGTAATAAAGAAAATCTGGGTTGGGGTATAAAGGAGAGGAGCCAATACGATTTTTTGAACATTTCTACAGATACTATCTATATTTTGGAATGCTTAAAGCACCACGACAGAACTTTCTGTCATCCAAAATTTCAAGACTCTCTCAGTGAGAAATTGAAGTATTTGCCAGAGGAAACAGATCCTATTAATCTTCTATTAGGGCTATTGTATACAGCTGCATTATATTCACTGAGGCTACTCTCCTGTCCCAATTCAAGCCAGCTGGGCTAAATAATAAGACAAGGATTGGCAACAGTTAGGGCACTAACTCTTCCCCCTCAGCCTTCCCTCCAGATCTCATAAGTTCCCTAAATACCTGTGAGATTTTGCAAGCTCACAAGAGTTTGACTTTTAAAAAATATTTTCTTTTTGCAAGATAAGGATTGTCTTGTATGTGCCCTGACACCTATTTCCAGGCCATGTGATAAGATGGTGCAAGCTTTCCTCAAAAGATGACTTAAAATAGAATAATAGATTGAAATCCAGGCACACTATGGAGGGTTCATATTGCTTTGCAGATGCTTCAGTGCCACAAAGTGCTGAAATCCTGGGGGTAATTAATCATGCATGCGGAATGCATGTGTACTAGTTTCATTGCATATGGGAAGCAACGGCTGGTAGTAGACTCCCATAGCATGTGCAGCATGTAAATGCATGTACCTCCGTCAGCTGTGTCAGACTACAAGTGGAATTTATTTAATATCACACAAAAGAAAGTTAAAATAAGTCTTCCACCTGGATGAATTTATTTTCCACCTCAGCACAGCCAGAAAAGAATTGGTACAACTGCTATCAATCTGAGTGCTGAACTATCCTTATTACAACCATCACAGTAATATGGGATATCCTGTTTTTTTTAAATAACTTTGAAAATGTGATTGTGGGGAGGAGACAGAGGGGAATAATGGTGTACTGAGAAGTCCCAGGATATAAAGTGACAGATTATATAGGAATATTTATTTATTTTTATTTAAAATATTTGGAGGGCTGCCCATATTAAACACAACTTGAATATGAATATGATCAAACCTCAGGGTAATTCCAGGTCTGAATTACAACATTTGCAGGAAGCAAAATATCATATTGTGCTGAATATGCAATTTGGACGGTTAAACCAACAAGAACTCCATTATATCTTCTCTTGCTTTCTTGGACTCCTCAGAATTTGCCAGAATGTTACAACCCTTCATGAGAAGCAAGGTACAAGTAGCAACTGGCTTGGGGGTTTTCTCTATCTTCACAAAACACATCCTGCAATTTCCAGCCACAGACAATCTGTCATGATAGCAAACATGAGAAATTTGCATTTCAACCTTTTCACGGGCCTGAAGCACTGTGGTTCCTGGAGATACCAAAACAGGGTGAGCTGATCAACAAAAAGTTCTATCAGGTTGCTAGCTGCTATAGAAATGATACGTGCACATCCCATAGCAGTCTGGGTAACACCAACAAAAGTCTTACGGATAGCAGAGAATCAATACTTTAATGGGCCGCAAGGCTCCATTACATTTGTAGAACAATAAAGAAAGGAACTCTTCCTCAGCTGAGGAGGCTCCTTTACCTCAAAACTCCGAGGACACAATTAAAGTGTCCCTGTTGGAAAAGTGTGAGTAGGATGATCACTTTTCAGAATCCTGTGACATGTTGTTAGGGTATTTTGCCAATAGAATTACTTGTATTCATTTTGACTTAGTTTGCACATTGACAGGAATAAGTGGGGTAACTTGGGCAGCTTCTTACAATATTTTCTGAAATCGTATTGGCTTTGTGGACTCCAAATTACATGGATAACGTGTTGGTAACACATGCTCTGCCACTTGCCAGTTGAACTATATTTTGCCTGTTCTCCTTAGAGTGGCTAGAAGCCGTGCACATAGTTGGATTCATGAGGGAAAGGGTTGTTGAGTCCTTGGTGTTCTTTGCACATGGTTGTTTGCTTGCAGATGTTTCATTGCCCAACTAAGCAAGATCATCAGTACGAGCAAGTGCCAAGTTCAGAGAACACCAAGGACTCCATAGTTCTGAGCTACATATACTCTATGCTATCACAAGGGTTTGTAAGTGCTGCTTTAAATGAGCTAGTGATGTTTTGAAAAGGCCTCTTTGTATTCAACCCTGTTTGATAACTTCTCCGTCTCCAACCCTTGTTTCTAATAGAAGGTTTTTGAAGAAGGTGATGGGAGTCCAGGTACAAAAATCCTAAGTGAAGTAGATCTTCTAGACCTCTTTCAGTCAGCTTTTGGATCCAGGCATGGGACTGAAATTGTACTGTTTGTTTTTGTGAATGACCTCTGTTAGAACCTGGAGCAGGGAGCATGATATCTAATTTTGGGGGGGATTTCTCAGTGGTATTTGAGATGATTAACCATGGCATATTTAAGGGTTGGGAATACGGAGCAGCCTCTATTCCAACCTAAGGAGTCAATTCTACATGGTAATAGTAGGGAATGAGCAATCGAGCGCCTTGTTGCTCCTTATGGGTGTCATAGAGCTTGGTTTTATATTAAATCACTATGAGAGGTTAACCGTGAGCTTGCAAGCCAATGATAGCCAATTATATACTTCAGGAAATGCAGTACCTATTCTTATTTGATGTCTGGCAACAGGAGTTTGATGAGATGGGACAAGTTGAAACTGAATCCCAGCAAAATGGAGTTGTTTGTCCAGAATTATCAGAGTTGGTGATAAACTGGGTTGTGCTCCCTTTGAAGAGGTAAGACTGACTGATGACTTAGACATGTTTCTAGATTTGTGACTTAGCTTGATCAGAACGTGGAGATTATAGCCAGGAGAGCTTTGCTTGCTTTTGGTTGATATGCCAAGTTGGAATTCTTTTTGGAGCAGAAGGACCTGGCAATAATCACTCGTGTCCTCATTAACTCCATAGTTGCAGTGTCTTCCACTCAGGGCTGCTTTTGAAGACTCCCTGCAAACTTCAGCTGGTGGATGAGACCACGTTACACCTATGCAACTTGGTCTGTGTTGCCCATGAGATGGTTTCCTGTCAAACCTGTGCAATCAGCTCAGGAAACATTGTCAGAGGCAAGGGATTGCAAGCAGGCTTTTCCTGTCACACTGCAACTATCCCCCAAGGCCCAAGTGGTTACCAAAATGCTGCAGTTTTGTCAGGCTTCTGGGATCTGAGGGCCAGTCATATAATACGTCATTTCAATGATGCCGATCAGTTTTGTTTATTATGTTAAGGTATTGCTATGATTTTTTTTATGTGAGCTGCTTGGAGTCTGTGGAATCAGGTGGGATATACATTCTTTAAATAAACATGATTAATCTAATTCATAATGCTTTGAGATGTACAACTGCCTCAAAGCTAATCCCCTTAATAACAGATGCATGTCACAAGTTAGCTATATTTGAATTCCTGCAGAGTGGTGAGTTGGTGAAATTGCAAAACAAATTTATCACTAATTTTCACCTTTTATCAAATAAAATTCCAAATACTTAATTCTGACAATCAGTCATTTCCCAGGTCTGCCTTGGCACCATCATTAACAGCATAATGGAAGACTTGATCTGCTGACTGATAGGTTTCTGCAACTGTCCTGCATGTTTCTTACTAATATGCCCACATTGCTTGTCATTCAAAATATTGTTTATGCCAGGGGTTTTCTATTATATGCCTTAGTACAAGCAATGAATTGGGAGTTCCATACTTTGCTTATTTCTTTCTTTCATTCTTTCTTTCTTTCTCTTTCTCCCTCCCTCTCTCTGTCCCTCCCTCTCTCCCTCCCACCCTCACCCCCCTCTCTCTCCCCCCCTCTCTCTTTCTCTCCCCCTCCCTCACCACACCCTGATCTGGAATTGCCATCTGGTTTATACTGGAGCTTTCATCAAAATATATTCATGCATTAATCATATAATATGCTCTAAATACCTACCACAACTAGGAATGCATAACTTTTCAACTCTTAAATGCTCTTAAGCATCTTGATGTGACTATATAAATAAAAGAGGGGAAGGCTATTAGCAAAAAGAGAATGTGAGGACCATCCACAGCAAAGAGAAATTCCTAAGATTCAGTTTGACTTCACATTTTTAAGCAATACTCCCATTCTCACTTTGTCACACCCTTATTAAATCCTTTACAACATATCAACTTTGTTCCCCAGCTGGCTAACAGCAGCAGCCAGGATGAAGTGGTGCTTAAGGTGCTAGACTAGGGTTGAGAAGATCTGAATCCAAGTCCACTCTCAGCCATGGAAACTCACTATGTGATTTTGGGCTACTTCTATTCCAATCTGCCTCACAGAGTTCTCCAGGAAAAATTAGGAGAAGGGAGCACTGTGTGTGCTGTCTTCAGCTCCTGAAATATAGTTGGGATTTAAATCTAGCCAATATATAAACTAGGCAGCACAATGACACATATAGCAAATAGGAACAAATGAATAAATAATTATATTGTGCCATCTTTCCATCCATCCTAGCTCACAAGGCTTCTCTGGGGGGAAATTGGAGAGGGTGTGTTATGAATGCAATATTGGGGCACGCTGGCTGAGGAATTCTGGGAGTTGAAGTCCACAAGTCAGAAAAGGGCCAAGTTTGAAGGCCCCTGTCCTAGAGCAGGGGTGTCAAACTGCCGGCCCGCAGGCCAGATGCATCATGAGGAAACCGCGCCCACCCCATTGCTGGCAATGAAGAAAAAGTTCCGATACGTCGCGCGACGTCACATGACGTCACAAGTTTGACATGTCTGTCCTAGAGGAATGACGTATATAAATGGCTATAAATTTAATGACGAAGAACTTTTTTTTAAAAAATGAAATAGTACGAAAATATCAGAACAAGAAAAACAGACAAATAAAAAAGCAGCAGCTATTCCAGATAGTCCTTGACTTACAACTTCATCTAGTGACCATTTGAAGTTACAATGGCGCTGGGAAAGGTGACTTATGACTGGTTTTCGCACAACTATTAGAGCATCCCTGCAGTCACATGATCAAAATTCAGAGGCTTGGCAACTGGCATGTATTTTATGACAGTTGCATTGTTCTAAAGTCCTGTGATCACATTTTGGGATCTTCTGACAAGCGAAGTCAATGGGGAAGCTAGATTCACTTAACAACTGTGTTACTAATTTAACAACTGTAGAGATTCACTTAACAACCATAGAAAAAAAAAGTTGTGAAATGGGGCAAAACTCACTTAACAAATGTCTGGCTTATCAAAGAAAATTTTGGACTCAGTTGTGGTTGTAAACTGGTTTTGAGGAGAGTTAAAAGCTGGCTGTTTTTAAAAGCCCTATATTAAAAACTACACTTGGCTTTGTAGTTGCCCTTCCCCTAGCACACGGGTGTCAAACTCGCAACGTCACATGACATGCCGCGACGTATCGTGACTTTTTTGCCATTGCTGGCAATGGGGTGGGTGCGGTTTTGCTATGATGCATCTGGCCCATGGGCCAGCAGTTTGACACCCCTGCCCTAGCAGTGAAATGAGGCTCAAATTATTTGCGCAATAGTCCAAACATCATCTGTCAAGTTACTCCACCAGGATTGTTGTGAGGAGAGAAGAGTGGAGATGTTCACCTTGCCTGTGCTCCACTCTATGAAGACAGAGTAGATTTGATGATGTGGGGTCTCAAACTGTGGGTTGCAGGAGAGTCTCAGGAGAGGGATATGTGAAACGTAGAGATGAGAGTATCGCTATTTTGAAACCTTTGCCTCATGCAGGCAAAGTCCAAGTTTACCAAAATTCACCCTAGCATTGTTTTCCCCTTTGCCTGTGCAAAGCTTGAGAACTTCTGTGATAGGGAGATTAACATTTTGATGGCTATAAGCAAGTGGTATATTTCTTTCTTAGCCCAGCCCATTCAGTCATTACTTTTATCCATGATGATGGAATCAGGCAAATTCCTTCATCATTTCAGGGGGAAGGTTTGAGAATTTTTGGCTTGTAATATTTCCTTTGGAGACTAAGTCTAAATGCTGCTATTGCTATTGCTAATTAAAGAAGGAAAAAAAGAAGCAATAACTAATGAGGGCAGATATACGTATGCAATGTTCACATGCAGATACTATAGAACACAGACTAATAGCCAGGAAAAAAAGAAGCAAAATGGAAGAAAGAGTTACATGTCTCTCTTATTCTTTTTTGAGTACATAGCTGCTTTAAATTCATCTGGAAAGTAGGTATGCCTCGTCTTTCCCCTTTATTTTGTGTTAACAAAGCGGGTGGGGGGGATTCATTATGAGCTGCAGGAGCATTAAAGACATTCAGAGCAGGCAAGGGGGATGGATATAATGTTCTTGTTGGGTAATTTTTACAATACTCTGCATAATCATCGTAACCATTTAAACCAAACTTTAGTTTTCCGAAGAGCTTTGCAAGAATGGATTCAGATATCCTTACAACAACTCTGCTGCATTAATCATAATTATTGTAAGTAGTAGACATGGGGAGGCAGGTTGACAAATACTCACTGTCCTGCAGGGTGGGATTTGGGAAGTTGTAATTCAACCCAATAGGTGCTGTAGTCTGCCCATTGCTGCTCGTGCTGCTGCGTTCTGGGACAGCTATAGCTGGTTTTCAAGGGTAGCCTCATATAAAGCATATTACAACAGTCCATCCACGAGGCAACCAAGTCATGGGTCACCATCAGAAGAGCCAATTGGTCATTCAAAAGATGTTACAGATGCACTTGATGAACTTGTGCAAAGGCCTTCCCGGCTACAGTTGCCATCAGCTCTTCAGGTAGGAGCTGTAAGTCTCAAAGGTTCCTCAGATTACACACCTGGCCCAAATGAGGAAGTGCAGCCCGTTCCAGGCAAAGATGGAAGATTCCCAACATCAGAGGGTCCAATCACCCACAATCACAACGAAAGCAAGACCTACCCCCAAAATAAGCCCTAGCTTGATTTTTGGGGGGCGGGCCTAATATAAGCCCTACCCCAAAAATAAGCCCTTGTTTTGGGGTGAGGCGCATGCTTAAAAATCAAGCTAGGGTGAGGGTGGGGGGTGGAGCTGCCCCGCTCTAACCCTGCATCCGCTTACTGTTGCAGCCAGGCTACCCATGAATTGACACCTGCCTCACCTCACCACCCCCCGGCCTGCATTTTGCCATCAGAGGCCTTCCGGAAAGGCCTCTGCAGCCAACAACCGAGCTAGGGATTCAATCCGTAGCTCGGTTTTTAGCTGCAGAGGCCTTTCCAGAAGGCCTCTGATGGCGAAATGTAGGCCGGCACTCCATTCTCAGCTGCAGAGGCATTTCCTTCAACCGCAGAAGAAGTGGGACAGCTAGGTGGGGCTGTCAGTGCCGCCACCACGAGGTGAGACTATGGAAAGATACCCCCCCAAAAAATAAGACCTGGTGCTGTTTTGGGAGGCAAAAAGAAAAATAAGACTGGGTCTTATTTTTGGGGAAGCACGGTACTCAGTGTTGCTAGGGTTCAGACTCAGCTTGTTCTTCTTCATCCAAGACTTCATATCCTCCAGGCATTGAGACATAACTTCAACAGCATTGCTTAGCTGACCCAGGGTCGAGATATAAAACTGAAACTGTAACATCATTTAAAATGATAGAGATCATATGTAGTACTCTATCAAAACCCTTATTGAATTAATATTTTTTTCTTTTTTACACTAATGCTCAGGGATGGACTATATACTCTGTATGGGACCCCTGAAAATAAATGTGGAAGCTATAGCTGGTCCAGAATGCAACAGCACAAACAGTGGTAGGCAGGCTACACCATGTCTCTGTGACATCCATTCATGATAAGCTGCAGTAAGCTATTTGAATGCAATTCTAGGTGCTGGTTATCACTGGCTTAGGACCTAGTTATTTAAGGGACTTATTGTCTCCTGTGGGTTTTGTCTATCTTGTAAGATTTGACAGAGTTGAGGTGTTTTGGCTCCCATTGATTAAACAAAGTCATCTGATGGGGCTCAGAAAGCAGGCCTTCTCTATTGTCCTCTGGAAGAGTGTCCCTCTGAAGATTAATTTGACCTTGCTGGCTTTTAAAAGTACACTAAAACCACAGCTCTTCTCCCAAGTCTGGAGTTAGTGTAGTTGTCTGTTTATATCTTTACTGGAAGGGGGCAGAATTTGATTACTGTTCTCTCTAGTCTAGATGATACAAACTATCTGGTTTTATTGTTAATTTTACCCTCTTGGTATATGTCAAGCCACCTAGAAATTGAGTGAGGGACTCACTCATTCATTGGCCATCACCCATCCCTACCTTAAATGCAACTGGGATAGTCAGGAACACATAATGATTCCAATCCTTTAAGGCTAACATGATCGTCTACCACCCTGTGGACTCATAATTGTTCCACTCCTTGAAGGTTAATGTGAGCAGACTTTTGGACCTAGTTGTGGTCCCCTTTGCACAGGTAACTTCAAGGTCTTCTAATTCATGCTTATTTGTTCAATTTGGGAGTTAGATTTTTCAACTGGTGTTTTCTAAGAGAAAGACAAGCTGTCTTTTGACATCTCGTCAGATAGAGGTCCATCCTCTCTTATGTATCCACAGGGTGGTGGATGATCTTGTTAACCTTCAAGGAATGGAACCATTATGAGTTCCTGGCTATCCCAGTTGTATTTAATGTACAGATGGGTGATGGCCAATTGCATTTTATCAAGCTTTCACTTTCCTCCCAGAAAGTTGAGAGTTCATCCATGTACACCATTTGCTTTGCTAGATCCAGGTGTCTTTGGGAGGAGGAAAAATTAGAGCCTTGAGTGTCCCCATCTAATTTTCTGCTCCCAGGATCTTCTAAAAAAAAATTATGTCAAATCAAATCAGTTAGCCTTATTTAGTTGAAACTCTTGATGCTTGCAGGCCCACTGCCTGTTTACAGGAGAAGCTTCTGAGTCCAGACATACTATAAGTACCTCCGTTTGACTGAAATGTGAATGATTGTGTGGCGAAGTTACTGAAATGGCATTTCATTTTTCAAAATAGGCATTTCATCCTTGTAGGAAATACATTTCTTCAGTTTATCTTGCAATATCTGATAATCTGATAAAATGGTATTTTATACCTACACTGGCATTTTTTTTCTAGAGCTCTGTGACAAGGATTGTTTCTTCTACCAGCCCCTCCCTAAAATTCTGCATGCCTTATTGAACTTCTGATGGTTTACTTCCAAGGCCCTCAGATATTTTTAAAATGAACTTGTGAACAGCCTAAAATATGCAGACACTTTTTAAAATGTCTTTAGTCTTCATCAGCTCTTTTAGTTTTGCAATAGTGGCGAATATCTGTAGCTCAGGCGAATATCTGTAGCTCTCTTAGGATGATGGTGAAGGTTCTTTCTCTGAGCTTGTAGGTTGGTTTCCAACATTTCATTACCAGGCTAAGTAACATCTTCAGCAAAGTTTAGGGTATCTTAAAAGATGTCACCTAGCCTAGTAATGAAATGTTCGGAAACCAACCCACAATTTTTTTAGTTTCCTAAAGGTGCTGGGAAAGATTGAGGGCAATAGAAGAAGGGGACGACAGAGAATGAGGTGGCTGGATGGAGTCACTGAAGCAGTAGGCGTGAACTTAAATGGACCCCAGAAGATGGTAGAGGATAGGAAGGCCTGGAGGAACATTGTCCATGGGGTCGTGATGGGTCGGACACGACTTTGCAACTAACAACAAGAACAACAACAAAAGGTGCTCTGCGTAAACATCTTAATTTGCTTCAAACTGATCTTTGGATGAAAACGAAATTTCTATCCTTTCTTATTTTATGCATGCTTAACCTAGCAAAACAGATTGCTCTTTAACTATTGTGGATATGGGAGCAAGAAAATACTTCACTCTGCTGTTGAGATATCCAGGAGAGCTAGGACAGATTCATCACACATCACCACAATTGGAATGTTGTCTCAGTGTTGTAGACTAGCTTAACTCCTAACTGAAATGGGTCCAGATAATCCACCTCCTCCGGGTGGCTATGAAGATGAGCACCTACCACTCCCTCACTAATCTTCTCTAAAAAAGCAAATGTTTGAAACTGGGTTAAAATTGTCTTAACACTGTTGGGTCCCAAGATAGCCTCTTGAGAAGGGGACATTCCACTGCTTTCTTCAAGACAGGTGACACCACCATCTCCCAATGAGGCATTAATCACTGCCTGGAATCAACCACCTCCATAATTTACTAATCATAATTTATACTATGTTATAATCTTAAGGGGAACTTTTATAAAATGATGTACCATTGGTGTATGACACCAGAAGCATTATCTAGAATGTACTTCAAATCTAAGTTGGAAATGTGAAGATTAAAAGGGATCATTTTATCATGCTTGGTGGACCTCCCCCCCAAAAAAGCACTTTTTGGGTTCAAATGCATGACCAATTTATATAATAAAAAAAACCTTTTCCTCTTGGGATTGTTGGATAAACAATTGGAAAAAAAATAATGGGTTGTTGGTTTTTATATATGATAACTGCAGTGAGATTGTCGTAGGCACAAAGAATGTAAAAATTTGGCAATATGTGCAATGGAGGAATGTTTGGTGAAGATGATAGAACTTGATGAGATGGCCAAATTGACCTGTTTGGTTAAAGAAAAGACAATATCTATGTTTATTGCTGACTGGAGGCCCCTTATGGACTTTTTCTGTAAAGCAGAAAAAATCAACATGATCTATGGCAGACATGTCAAACTCGCGATGTCATGTGACAACACGCAATGTATTGGGACAGTTTTGCCATTGCCAGCAATGGGGTGGGCGCGGCTTCCGGATGATGCGTCTGGACTGCGGGCTGGCAGTTTGATACCCCTGATCTATGGTTTTTAACAAATAGAGTAAATGATAGAAAGAAGCGAGTCAGGATCTAACTTTAGAGAAAGAAAGAAATCTAAAATTATGCTAATAATTGCTGTAAAGAAGATTAGAAGACTCTTTATTTTTTTATTTCTTTTCTATTTTCCCCCTACCTTTTCTTTAGCTTTCTCTTTTATTTCTTATTCTGCCTTTTTTCCTTCTTATTGTATTAATTTTTATGTTTTATTTTTTTTTTAATAAAGTTACATTTTTTTAAAAAAAGGGGAACCAACCACCTCCAGGAAGGCCTTAACCAGCCAGGAGGGGCATAGGGGTCCAGAATACAGGTGGCAGAATTCTCAGCAATGAGGACTCTGTCCACTTCCTCTTTCCAGATAATTAAGCACAGACATATTTTGGTCACTTCCATAGAACCAGCTCAATTCCAAATGAAGTTGAGCAATATTCTGATGTCAAGAATATTCCTCACAAAACCACTTACCCTGAAGGATCCTAGTTATCCTAAATAGGTCATATGGTCTGCTATCCATAGATTCAATAAAAAATGGAGAAGTGTCCTCACTTTGCCATCCTTATCATCCCTGGCAAATCCTATATAAAGGCTCTTACCTATTTCCTGGTTGGCCTCTCTCTTCGTCTTTCTCACCTTTTTCCATACTGGTATTGCCATCTCCCGCTTGCCCAGCATCTCTCTCCCCCCCCCCCCCCGCATGTTTGCAAAATACCAAAATACATACATGGCTTCATTTAAACTGTTCTAAGAGTTTGAGAAGAGAAATTAAATTTTGTTGAGGGTAGGGAGATTAGAAAAGTAGTAGAATACAATGGAATGGAATAATTGAAAAGGGGCTCATGAGCATCCACACCTAACCACAAGGACACCAAAATGACAAAATGTCAGGAGCTAAGCTACACCATTCAATATTTGTGTGGCAACATTTGTCGACAAAGATGTCAGGGGAAGTGTTTATTTATTTATTTATTTATTTATTAAATTTATATACCGCCCTATCTCCCTTACGGGACTCAGGGCGGTGAACAGGCGATACTAAAAACCACAATAATAAATAAATAGTTTCTGTTCTAAAATCAAATTAAATAACAGGCCTGTTCTAAAAACACCCCATACAAAACCCCCACTAAAACCTAATCAAACTACACCAGGCCGGCCGCACGGAATAGATGGGCCTTCAGGGCTCGGCGAAAAAGGTGCAGGTCCACAACTGTACGTAGGTCGGGGGGTAGGTCATTCCAGAGGGCAGGAGCTGCCACAGAGAAGGCTCTCCCCCTGGGGGTCGCCAGCTGGCATTGTCTGGCCGACGGCACTCTAAGGAGGCCCTCTCTGTGGGAGCGGACTGGTCGAAGGGAGGTGTTTGGTAGGAGGCGGTCTTGCAAATACCTAGGTCCATTGCCATGGAGCGCTTTAAAAGTTGTTACTATATTGTAGTGTTGCGATATGGTTTGTTATTTATTCCCCCGGCCCACTGCTCGAGTTGATGCCTATAGCATAGCTGGGTAACTGAAACCCTAAAGTTACACCATTGGCCACACTACACACACTTGCAAAGGCACACATTTGTAGACACCAATGATATCTGAGGCTATCTATTTTATGGAAGATAAGAGTAATACTGTAAAGATATGCAAAGAATAACAGACAAAACAGAGACAATTCCAAATATTGTCATGCACTTTTTCAAACAGATAGATTGCTAAAGATGCTTATTATCTGGCCACATTGTATATCAAAGCCATGATAATCAGAATGCTGAATGCATGACTAGAAAGGAAGGAAACGATTTTCTATCATGACTAATAGCACAATTCTCTTGGTGACATTTTGTGATTCCTACTACCACCCAGCACAAACTGCACATTTCCTTATTGCTCCATAATTGATTAGCCATACTTTTATAAGGCTAGCAATTTCCCATTACTTCATTATCAAAATTAATATTTCATTCATCTTAATTGACTTTAGAACACCACCATCATTAGATATAGGAGCCTTGGGTTAAAGTCTAAGCTTGGGACACAGCCCTGAGTTGAAATTACTCTGATGGATTGGATCTAGACAACTTTGCAAAGGAGCTGGCCAAGATGGCTTTGGTGTACCACTTTTCCTCATTGTTCCTCTTTTTTACAGCTTTTGCTCCTCTTCCATTACGTTTTCTCTTACTGGCCTGCTTTTTTATCCTAAAGCAGACCACTGGCTGATCTAACTCAGCATTCTTTGCACTACATTTTTCCAAGATTTCAGCTTTATCTAGTCATACTTAGACTGAATCTGGGACTTCATACTTGCAAAGACAGGAGCTACGAACTCTTCTTAAGGTTAAATGCCAAAGCTGCATAGCCATCTAGAGGAGGGTATGTCAAATGGAGGGTGTCAATTCTTGTATTTGCTCCTAGAATTGCTTACTTGCTCAGAGCAAGCCAGCTGGAAGGTCAAGCCAGATTCTTCTGTGTTGATAAAAGAGTCCCTTGTTGAGGTAGGCCTTGGCAGGTGCCCAAAGAAACCAGCTCCTGAAGTTGATCCTCGGGAAAAAGATGATGTTAATAATGATCTGCTTCACAGTGAAATTTTATAAGACAATCTGCTGCCCTGTGCTAGCAACCTTTGAGTTCTTTTCAGTCCTTGATCTATTTATAGACAGAGACTAACATGAGTTGAAAAGACCAACAACTGCTGAAATGATCAAGGCTTAATTTAAAATGCACTAGATTTATTATTTCTTATGGGGGCAGAAAAGCAGATTAACTGGGTTCTTAGAGCTAACGGTATTGGTTTTTATGTTAGTATTTATACACCACTCCATTGGAGTCAGGCAGTGTCTAGACCCAAAATAAATAATAAAACTGTCCATGTTCCTGTATTTCTCCCATATCTGGATTCACACAATAAATTGAGCTATAAACTTTCAAAGAAGCTAGGTTCATATGACATGCTAAGCCATATACACACAACAAAGAAGATTAAAGCTAGTCAAGCTTAGCATATGTGAGTGTGCGGTTGCTAGGATTTTAACAGATACAGTTAAGCGTGGACTGTGTCACAAAATAAAAGCCTAGAGTGCCAGCAAGGGTAAATGGCTGAAATTACTTAGAAATGGTATACACCAGCTTTGAATTCACAAAGCATGGAGCATACATGACTATTACTACCTCATTCTAATCCACAGGTTGGAAGCTTGATGTGGATTAGGATCTGTGCCTATACATGTACAGGTAGCCTTCAACTTATGACCACAATTGAGACCAAAATTTACGTTGCTAAGTGAGAAATTTGTTAAATGAGTTTTGCCCCATTTTACAATTTTCCTTGCCACATTTGTTAAGTGAATCACTGCAGTTGTTAAATTAGTAAGTGAATCCGGCTTCCCCCGTTGACTTTGCTTGTCAGAAGGTAACAAAAGGGGATCGCATGACCCAGGGACACAGCAACCATCATAAATGTGAGTCAAGTTATCAAGCATCCGAAATCAGTGGTGGGATTCAAATATGTGAACAACCGGTTCTCTGTGTGGAAGTCCATTCTGGGCCTGGGCAACAAAAAATTAGCTACTGGTTCTGCCAAAGTGTGCAAACTGGCTGAATCCCACCACTGATCCGAATGTAAAGCATCACATGACCATGGGGATGCTGCAAGGGTCGTGAGTCTGAAAAATGGCCATAAGTCACTTTTTTCAGTGCCGTTAACTTCGAATGCTCACTAAGTGAATTGTTGTAAGGCGAGGACTACTTGAATAAGGCTATAAACCCTATAAATACGCAGTGTCAGTTCGCACTGAGCATTCAGTTGTATTGGCTGAGGATATGCAACCGCTTCTTGCGTGCTTTCACTGTATGCAGTTGAAATGAGGAACATAGTGTCTTTCAGACATTGTTTAAGCATTATTCCTCATTGGCTACACTGGCTGGGACTGCTGTATTTCAATAATATCTGGAAGGATACAAGTCAGACAGATACACACAGAGAGAGAATGGAGCATGAACTTAAGGGGGGGAAGCTTTCTTGCATGGGGATGAGACAGACTAGTAATTAAAATGACAATTTCCCCTGATTCTGTAGTGGAATACTTTGGTTTGTGGGTAACCAGGAAGAAGATTCTTGGTCAAAGTAATCTGCAATAATCTCCTTTTACCATCAAGGCCAGTTTTACCCCAGTTTAGCTCATTTCCTTAATCCAGTGCCTGGTTCCAGGAAAAGCAGCATATTCTCAATACTCTGACTTTACAATTCAGTGCTTGTGATCCTGCCACAACTTTGGTTAAATGTAAGCTAAAAGGGGTTGCAATCAGAAGGTGATGCAGCCTCTCAAATTAAAATATGAAACATTTTAACTGAATTATATTTAAAACCTACCGGTATGTTTTTTTTCCAAACTCATGGGCTGGTATAGGACTTTTGTTACTGTGAGGTTAATGGGAAGAGAGGGTTAACATACAACGCTTAATCTCCCTGCCTTCCCCCCACCCCAATTAAGCATGCTGTGAAAACAGGGCCATAGAGCTGGAAGGGGCTATTTAAGCCATTGAATCCAACCCTTTGCTCTCGGCAGGATCCGAAAAACTGAAGTATCGCAGCAAATTTGTATCCAGCCTGTCTGTAAATATCCAGTGTAAAGAATCCCACCACCTTGCAAGGAAAGTATTTATTTCAAAGTTCTTCCCATTTGGTCTGGATTTCAAGGAGACTTACATAGGGAGGCCTCCCCATAATAGCCCAGTGGGAAGAGGATTGGGCAGACAGGAAGAGCCACTGGCTCAAGGTCTACCAGGAAATTCTGTGGTCGAGTGGAGATTTGTCCCTGGCTCTTTTCCATTCCCCCCTCACCACCACCCCCAGTCCAACAGCGCAACTGCTTCCTTGCATGGTAGTTCTATTGCTGAACTATTCTTGCCATTAGGCATATGTGTGCATGACATGTGAGCGTTCTTCACATTGGACGCAGCCTTTCATCAACAAGGATACTGAAGACAGAAGATGGTCTTTCATCCAATACCAGAAACTTCAGGGCCAGATCTTGGTGGAGAACCTGGAAGAGACATTCTGCAAGGCAGACTGAAAGAAGAGCGTGTGGGCTGGAACGTGGAGAAAAGTAGCCATGGGCATTCTCCTCCAGCTCAATCGTTTCAAAGATTTTTTCTTCTTCAGAGTAGAGACCTGCATATTTAACCTTCCCAACCAACACTGATCTGCAGTCTTACAACTACAAGTACAATCAGCAATGTTGCCAGTCTCATTTCCCTTGCAGTTTCCTGCTTCTTCCAAACATGTCTTCATTTTAAAGGGGGGGGGGGAAGGGGGGAAGCCTCAGTCAAGGCAAGAGTTTCTCTTTAGCTTGGGTCAGCCTGGATTGTATTTGTGTTCCACCTTTTCATTTTACTACAGAAAAGGAGGGAGGGAGGGAGGGAGCATGATGGATCCCATCTCGGGCTTCTGAATGAAAAGGTGTGGACGAAATGTAACAAATAAGAGGAACAGGCTTCTGCCTAGGAAAGTTGTGGCAGATTCTGTAGGGCGAGTTAGGCAGATTCTCTTGCTTTGGCCTAGCAAAATGGACCTATTCTTATATTTATCAGATCTACACTCTTCAATCTTCACTGCCGATTACTGGAGATATACTAATTTTTCCCCCATGTTTCTTTGAATTGCTACAGTCTAAAGAAAAAGCTGAAGTTCATCCTGTCTCATATGACTGTAGGAAACAGCTTTTCTGAGACACTTTCAAATGAGTTGAAACCCTTGGGTTTTCCATCTTTTGCTTCAATTTGGGGGACATGCTTTGGGGCCAAGCTGGAAAGTACACCATTACTTTGTGTGTCGAAAAGTGGCCAGACTTGATCCGTTGAAGCAGGTGTTAGGCTTAGCCCCACAATATTGTGCTGATTGCACAAACCTGACAATAGTTTGATTCAATAAACTTACCTTTGTTTATCCCTAAACTCCCCAATCAATATCTCCCAAACTTGACATTAGCATGAAAGACATCTCATTTGTATCATTGCTCTGACATTTTCAATGAGTTGCTTGGCTTTATTTCATGGCACATCCCAGCAGCGTAACTACTAACTCTGGCCCAGCAGCATATACCGCAGCTAGGCTTGTTTTCTAACAGGTTGAGCAATTTACTAACCCACCTGAACTACTTTTTTTTTTTTTTTTTGGCCTCGGCTCAGATTATCAATCCCCCACTCCTATTTGGTAGCTAGATCGAGAGAGATCCAGAAACAGCTAATTCCTCCCAAATCAATTTAATTGCCACTGCAAGGCAGCTGTCAACTCACAACAACAGATTCACGATTTCGTTCTTTACTGCCACCGGCAATATCCCCGTGTCTCCCCTCCGTGGCCCCCTCTTAGCTACCACCGCTGGCTACACATGGTGTAGAAGGCAAAAAAAAAAAAAAAAAAAGTGGTTGCGATGGGATAGCCGAAGAGTCCTTGCCCGGGCAAGGCCTAGGGTGCAAAACTTGAGATCCGTCCAAGCACATTTTGTCCACTGGGGAAAAGCACGCACCCTGCAAAGGTAAAGAGAGCGCGTGCGCGCGCCCCAGCCCACAGGGGGGCGCGCTCTGTCAGGCAGTGTAGGGAGCGAGCGCCCTCCCCCTCCCTCCCTGCCTTCCTCCCCCCCCCCGCCACCCTCCATTTGGAACTTTGCTGACTGCAAGGTTCTGAAAGCGAACGTAGCGACACACGGGGGGGGGGGGGGCGGAGGCGGTAGCACGTTCGATCCTTCCTTCGTTCCATCCGGCCTGTTCCTCGAGGGAGGGGAAGAGAGGGAGCACTCGATCCCCGGGTCCACGTTACCCTCTACCCCAACCGTGGGAGTCGCTTGGAGGAGGGGAGAAAAAAAAGAGGAGGCCTCGGCAGCGCCACCCTCCGGCCGTCGAGTCTACTGCGCCTCCCCCTTTCTCGCTCGCTCGCTCGCTCGCTCTCCCCCCACCCCCACCCCCCCGCTCCGACTCTCAATGTTCCACACTGCCCGGCCACAGAGCGTCCTCTGCTGCTTTATTTCCCCCCCGGCTGCTTCCATCCCCTCCAAGGACATTTTCTCCCCTTCCCTCCCCCCTCCATCCCTCCCCTCCGCTCTAACATCGGGACAGGACGCCAGCGAAGGTAAAGGAGAAAAGGGTTAGGTGGCTGCATCAGGAGCCTGGGCGAGCATGGTTGGGGGGAGGAGAGAGGAGGGGGGAGCGCGCGGGGGGGGGGCAGCGAAAGAGGAGAGATTGGTAGAGGGAGCTTTGTTCTTGTTTTCAGCGCTCGCTGCCTGGCGGTGGTCAGGAGAGCCAGAGGAACCGGACTGAGTTCACGCCTCACTTGGTGCGCACACACCACACTGGTCGTGGTGGAAAGCTTCCTACCATAACAGCCTCTCCATACCTCCTGGCTGGGAGCTCGGCTCTCCCTACAGAGCCAAGAGGAGGAGGAGGAGGGGAGGGGGAGGAGGAGGAGAAGGAGGGGGCGGCGGGGGGGGGGGGGGGGGGGGGGGGGGGGGGGGGGGGGGGGGGGGGGGGGGGGGGGGGGGGGGACGGCGACGCCGACGACAACGACGGGGTGTGTGTGTGTGTGTGTTTGTATGTGTGTGTGTGTGAAAGAGAGAGAGCGAGCGAGAGAGAGAGAGAGAGAACGAGGGCAAGGCTTCAGTTTTCTGCCCTGCTGCTGTAATTTTTGGACGAGGACCATCCTCCTTCCTTTTTTTTAATTAGACAATACAAATATTCAACCGCCTCCCGCCCACCCCCCAAATTCATCTTTCCTGGATATTTTTTTATTATTATTATTTTTTTTATTTTTAAGAGGGGGCAGGAAAAAAAAAATATGTCGGTCTGTTTTGTAGAAACTGATCAAGACTCGGTGGCGTTGAAAGCTTTCCAGAAGGTGCAGTTTGAATTATGCTTCTTTTTCTTCCTCCTCCTCCTCCTTTCTTTCTTTCTCTCTCTCTCTCTCTCTCTCTTTCTCTTTCCCTCCACCCCCCCATTTCCAGCCTACTCTGTAGTGACCAAATGTAATTCTTGTTGATGGCCGTGCCAACAGAACCCGAGCTGGCTGATTTCTGACCGAGAGAAAAAAAAAACATTGGGAGTCTGAAATAGCAAATCCTTTCCTGCTATTTAAATAACAAGGAGACGAGAGGGAGTGGGGTCATTTATTGGTTTGGTTTGGGGCCTCCCCGTGTGTAGAACAGCTCAAGTATTGTTATTGGCAATATATTGGGAGGAGGAGAATATGGTTGACTTGACTCCTTCTGCTCCAGTGTAAATATTTACAGGGCATTTGTGAGGTTTTTTGTTTTTGTTTTTTTAAAAAAGGGGGCAATGTTTATAGCGTGTCATGAGTTATTAATGCTTATACTTGAACACTTTGCTAAATTTGCCTCTCGCCTTTAAAAATTAAATGATTGATAGACTATCTGAAAAATTGTAGAGCTGAGCCTGTAAAATGAATTGAAATTTGAAAACAGAATATATATATATTAAAAAAGATCCTTCCTTCCTTCCTTCCTTCACTTACTTATGGTAACTGTTGCTCTGGTCTAGTCTATATCATGAAACTGAAACTTTTAAAAAGAATTGTTCAACCATTGAGTTGTAAGGGGGCCTGGAGTAATTCCACTCGGATTGAGTGGATTGCACTCCACTTAGTTAACTGATATTCTTTTGTCCCATTCCTTTCCTTTTGCTCCTTCCCCCAACATTTCCCAAGATGTCCAGTGATAGACAAAGGTCAGATGATGAAAGCCCAAGTACCAGCAGTGGTAGTTCAGACGCAGATCAGAGGGACCCACCAGCACCTGAGCCTGAGGAACAGGAAGAAAGAAAACCTTCTGCAACACAGCAGAAGAAAAATACCAAACTCTCCAGCAAAACTACTGCTAAACTATCTACTAGTGCTAAAAGGTAACAACTCCAAACACCTGAAATGTTGCTCCCTCCCTCTTTAGAGGAAAAGCAGGAGCAGGAGAGAAGCTTAATGAGAAGGCACTTAATGCAAAGGGGCAAACTTTTACGCTTTGATGAAAAGGCCTGTAATAAGAGATGGCTTTAAGGTTAGAATCTAGTTTCTGCAGGGCCTCTTCCTCAGATTTCTTTGGGATCTGTTCACCCAACCCATTTGCCAGGTTGAAGATTGGGGGGGGAGGTTTGTGTTGCCAGGTTGAAAATGTGGGGGGGGGGGGAGTTTGTGTAGGCAGGTTCTTCATCTGAGAACTACTACTATGGAAAGCAGATGTGATGATGTGGGCTGAAGCCCACTTTGTGAAGGCGATCCTCTTGCCATCTGCTGGGCTCTGGTTTAGTCCACTTGGCCCATGTGCATTTTTGCACGAGTGACACCTTGTTGATACACATGTTCATTCAGGCAAGGAGGCCCATTACCAAATTTCCATCTTTTATAGCTGTTTTGTGGGGGGGGGGCACCTTGAAATAATGACCCTTTCATTGGCTGTTTTATTTTCAGTTGAGTTTCTTTGGATACTCTGAAAAAAGGATGCTTTGCAAATTACAGGAATTCTGTGGTGGTTGTTTCTTTAGAGTACCCATGCAGGTTCATGTGGATGGGGTGGGGGAGTGGGATTTGTAGGTAATTGAAATGCAAGAAGGGCTATTATCTTGGCTGTCTCCTACCTTTGTGGTCTAGCAAGCTATTGATTTTCCTTTGATCTGGGAAGTTTCAAAAACTTGAGAACCTTCTACAGGTTGTCCCTAAGTGAACAATATCACCATCTGCATGCAGACTTTCTCACAGCTTTGCTTTCAAAAAGCACATGTGCTTTTAATTTTCTTTAAAAGCCATTTGAGTTGGGCAAGCTTGAAAAACCTTGAATCTTGCCTCTTTGGGGGTAACTGAGTAATCCCTTTTCCTAAAGCTCTGTTTCACCTAGGAATCCACATTACAATATCCAGTAGTCTATCTGTCAAATCACATCAGACACGTTTAAAAGTATTTTAAACTTATTTTGTTAAAATTAGTAGTAGTTTGAACACTTAAGTGGGCCAGTATGTTTGTGAGTAAAACATGTTGCTATCTAAAGTAGACTTTCATTAGGAATCTTAAAATATTTCATTGTACTTTAAGCTCTGCATGCATTATGTGAGAACAGTATTAGCTTTTACCAATTTCTCATTTAAAATAATGTACTAAATTGAGCACAATCAGACATAAAATGGTTACAATAAATTGTTTTTAAAAAAGGACATTAATCTTTTTTTTAAACAACTTCTAATGCATTTAAAGTAACTTGCCAGCTGCTGTCACAAAATAATTTGTACAGTATGTTTGTTGTGGAGAAAATGACTCCGAATGTTTTCCTAATATTTTATTTGGTGTTTTGAAATTTTATCCCCACTTTTTAGTTCCATAACATGTGTAAATTGTAGGGCACGAGTCTAAGTACTTAAACCTTATCTAGTTTATATCATAATGCATTTTCTATTAAAACAAAGCATAACTTGCCTAAAATTTTACAATCTTCAATATTTGTTTCCCCTAAAATATTTTCTTTTGGGAATCAGTTAGAGACCCTCCATCCTTTTGGTATCTTTTTGTTAAACTATAATAAAACTGATTAATTTTTTTAAGTTACTGACATATTATAGTTTCTGTCCAGGGCTGGATCCATCACTGATAATATCAGTATGTGTTTTATTGAACAGGGTCACTTAGCAAACCTTCCATACAAACATTGGGAGAGAGGAAAGAAAGGAAGGGGGAAACGTGCATCTAAAGTTATCACTAGATTTTGCTCTGATCACTTGACTGCATAGTTACGAAGTGAACTGAAATGTTAAAATTCACTGTCTGAAGTAGAGGAAAAAAATCCAGCCAAAAATATTTACTGTGTAATTGCTTTTGGCTGTAACTCATTTCAGTTATTGGTACAAAGTCATTCTGAAATCTGCTTGTATTTCCTCTTTCCCTTCCCTTGCCTCCCTTCCTGGTTTCATTTGCATATAAGATTTTTTTGTAATTAAAAAAAAAAGCCTTTATAAAAAATGGCTGAAAACTCCCTAAGACTCACTTTTCAGAAATCTCTGAAGGGATTCCTGCCAGGCTGAGGTGTAAATGCTCTCTCTGTTTACCATAACAGAGCAGGAAAAAAGCTGTAAAGTTTCTCTGTCCTGGGATTTGGGTTGTGCCTGTGAGAACAAAGAGGAAGCAGCCATGTTAGCAATACAGAAGGCAAAACCAATCTTGCATTTAACTGCATGGTGGTAGAGGGCAGTGTAATTCCCTGATTTATTCAACTGTCTCAAATGCTTTGTGCCTGTTCTCATTTTGCCAACAGAATTCAGAAGGAGCTAGCCGAAATAACTCTGGATCCACCTCCAAATTGCAGGTATGAGAAAATCAACTGGCCGGCCTTTGGGGGTGCTGATGCATTTGAGGGTGGGGGTGGGGTGGAATGAGGTGCAGATAAAAAAAAAAAGTTAAGGTGATTGGAAGATTGCTCAGCTACAGAAATGTGCCCGTTCTCCAGTATCTGTAGATGAATATAAGATAAAGCAGGAATTGTAAAAGGCAAGAGGAACAAGTGTCATCAAATGCTTTGACAGAATGCTTTGATTGTCAGTGGCACAGGGTAAATGTCATATATGTTGGAAATAATTGCCTTTGTTAACAAAGGTTTTCTTGTGCACATTTAAGCTAAATAGTGACGTGATCATGGATGTGATGTCTTAGTTTAGGACTTAGGAGATGTTGGATATTTGAGCTTATGAAAACTTGAACTTAACCTGCATTTGAGAAAAAAAAAAGATGTGGTTTCCCTCTCCAACTTCATGTTTTGGGGTCAGTTTCAAAGATAATTTATATTTCATGTTTTCAGATTGAATGACATTCTAGGATAATATAATGTAGAAATAATTTTATAGCTTTGGAGGAGATTGCAAATTGTTGTGATGATCATTTTGCACAGGAGAATTCTAAGTCAGCATAGGTGAATAATTCAGTTTTTGAATGAAAGAGTTGCTTAGAAATTCTTATATGCCAGTTGAGAAATACCCCCTCCCCCTTTTGAATATTAAGAGTATGCTGTTTTTTGTTTTAAAAAATTAGCAATGGGCTGCTTTAAAATTGCAGTTGTGAAATTTCCAGTGTTAGAAAATAAAGTTATTCAAGGTTGTGGCTGATACTTCTATTGATTCTTGTTCTTAATCAATTTGTTACGTACTACAGTTCTCACTGACCATTATTATTGAATGCAAGACTGGTGTGAAGGAATATTGCAGCATTTTTGTGTGTGAACGGCTGCTATTTAATTGGATTCTGGGAAAGGACTATCAAAGCCATGGAGGCTTGTTGTTGCTTTTGTTGTACAAGTGTGTGTGTGTATGTGTCTGTATGTGTGTAATTTTCTTCCTAAAATGCTTCAATCCAAAAACGTAATATTTATCTTTTTTTAAAAAAAAATGATGATTAAGTCCTTCACTTTGGTGCTGTAGGTCAAATGCCATTTGGAAGCTTGTGGTGCAACAAGTTAAACTTAAACACTTGCAGGTTTTGGGTACAGTTGTCGATCTGCCAATTCACAGTCTGGCACCCACTTCTTTGAGCAGTGAAAGAGGATATCTTAGACTCGCTGTAAAGCAAATGAGCTATGGGGGTAGAACTCCTAGACTGTAGTTGTACTTGGATCATGGGGAGATTTGGGCTAGACACCTGGACAGTCTCTACACCTGGGAGAGAAAGAATAATGACATATCGTGTTTTCATAAGGATTACTGCAACATCCAAGCTTCAGCTGAAAACTGGTCTTTGTGTTTCGTAAAAAATAATAATAGTGGCGCTTTCTTTGGGCCATTTTTTGTCTGTCTCATTTTCCTTGGGACCATTTCTGTCGTTTCATTCGCCGCTCACTGCCCATTGGAATCCCTTGGGGCTGTCTGCAAGGCTATAGTGGGTGAGCGGGGGCACGTGTGAAGAATGAACAGGTGGGATAGGCTGATCATTTTATTGCAAACTCTAAATGAGAACATTTATGGATTATGCTGCTGAAGTCTGACTACGAACTATATTTTGCCTCCAGGGACAAACTTTTTTTTTTTTGTGGTTCTGCAGTGATATCCAGGAGAATAGATTAGTAATGCTTATTCTCCTCTGCAGCGCCACAGATCCTTTGGTGTTGTAGGCAGGCGAACTTTGCAGGGTAATAATATTCCACGAAGAGCAACAGTTTTCTCTTTTTTCTTCCTCCGAAGAAAGGAAAAGGCGTAGAAGAAGAAGAAGAAGAGCAAATGAATGCTGAAAGAGGAAACAATAGCACATCTCCTTTTAAAAGATTATTTTTCCCCCCAGGGAATCATTTTCTTTTTGTTCTTGCTGATCTCTTTGCTCCTTCATTTTTTGTGGATTCCTCTGGGGCCCTTTCTCTGGTACAGGGGCCTCAAAGAAGTGGTCAGTTTTGAGCTGGGCTAGACTTTGCAAGATTATACAGTGGTGAAGAGAGAGGCAGTAGGGTTGTGTGACTAACCCTTTCCCCGAGGCAGAGCCGTCTTAGAGCAGGAGCCAGGGCTAAGCACCAGAGCATGTCCAGGCCAAAAATTTACGATGAGCCAAGAGTAGCAAATATACCTCTGCTCTGACGAGGTTGCGGAAACTGCGAGTGGCGTGAAAGAATTCTTTGTGTGTTTTCCAGGATAAGTAGGCCAGTTAATGGTGCCTTGCCTGAGAGCTTCCCCCATGGCTGCAGCTGGCACAGGGAATTTCCCTCCCCGAATTCCTGATGGGGGGGGGAGGAAGAGATCAGGATGGGCTTTCCTAATTAAAAAAGGAGGGGAGGGGAGTCCAGTTTTGGAATCGGGAGATAAAAGTTCCTTGATAAAAGGAGGTCTTAAGATTGCTTGGGAAGGCTTGCAAACCCACCCCCACCCCCACCCCCAAGACCTGAATACTTTTAATATTCAGATTTATCCTCTATCATTCTTGGGAAGTTCATTATCTCTGCCCAAATACCTTTATTCGTAAGTGTTCCATTTTCAGGAGGCAATTTGATGATTCTTCTGTTAATACAATCAGTTTGGAAAGATGGATATGGCGTTCTGCTTGCAGGAATGAGAGAAAATGAAGAGAAAAGTGGGTCTGCTATTAAAAATAATAATAATAAAGGTGGGGGGGGGGTTTGTGAGCTCTGCTGCTTTTGTTAAGGAATGCCATCGCTTTTCTTTGTATTAGAACTTGGTTTAGCTCCAGCAGGGATCTCGAAAGCTTCTAACATCTGTTTCAAGGTTGCATTTTGTCTTCAGACCCCGATTCCCAAGTACATGTGCTTTTGGAGAACAGCTCTTTTTAATGAAATAGCCGTTTTTATTTTATTTTTTAAAAAATGAATTCAACAACTGGAAGGAATTATTATCCTGGGTTGTATTTTGGCAAATGTCACAATCTGTACTGAATGTGTGAATGGCTTATGCAAATGAAGCTGTATTTTGTAGCTGGAAATACAATACACAGAGTTGTGATTGTCATTGTTAACATTGCAGTGGTAAATGTGCCCTTTAATTGAATTCAATTATTACATGAACACACACCATGCAAAGGGTATGTGTGGCAATAATGGGAAAGTGATGTGCTCTAGCTTCCTTTCAGGATTTTTCATTATTACTGTTATTTACTTCTTTATCCAGTCTACGGTTCTGGGATTTCTTAGTGCCTTCCTATCCAGATTGGCATGGCCAAGCTTAGGTTTCCAAACTGATAGATCTGTTGTCACCTGCTGAGACCTAACCACATCAAAGTTCCTTACATCCAAATAGAGAGTCCTTAAAGCAATAAAGGCAGGCTGTGATCATTGTTGTTGTTTTATGGTGGGGATCCCAGAATAGAGATTCTCCTAAGTCTCCTTTGTTGAGTTAACATCCATGGTGCCATTTGAACCTGGGACACTTTTGTTTCTAGTAGTTGAGATTCCTAATTGTTGCAGAGCAGGGCATAGTAGGCTCAGAGTGTTCAGATTTTGCAAGTTCTGCCGTTGGCGAGTTGGACAGAAGGATACGTTTGACTTACGGTTGATGGTAGACTTGCTGTTTCTGTTTTCTGTCTTTAGCAGTACCAGTTACCTGTTTCTGTTTTCTGTCTTTACCAGTACAATTCTGTCTTTACCAGTACCAGTGTGTACTCCAAATGTAAGGCAATAGGTGGAGAGTGTCATCTTCCTGCTATCTTTTGCAGTTTGCACGATCAAGGTTTTGCATTTTGCACGATCCATTTCCAGGTATCTAAAGATTTTCCTAATGATGTCAGTCAGTTTGCAAGACGGGTTTGCGACATGTGGCCCTCCAGATTTTGTTGAGCTACAACTTCCAGCCTTCCTCAGCATTAGTCATGCTGGCAGGGACTGCTAGAAATTCTAGGTTAGCAACATCTAAAAAGCCGCAATTTCCCCCCTCCTCCTCCTCCCAAATGAGTTATAAATAGGGCTTCAATCACTCTTCAAGTGTATACTTAGTTTAGAATTGTAATATGGAAGAGAATAAAGATTTGCCTTGTTCTTTCTTGAAAAAAAAAGGAGATCAGTCTGTCTCGATTACTTAAACTAGCCTTCCCCAATTGGTGCCAGCAAATGTCTTATATTACAGAAGAGTATGGGAATTGTAGTCCAGGTTTCTTTAATTGAGAAAGGCAGGTTGAAAGCCTTAGTATTTTCGTGTGATGGAGATTCAACAAACATAGGGGCTTCCCAAAGTGAAATTTTTCATTGTCTGAGTGAAATGGAATCACAAATGTGAAAAGGAAACTTGGCTGCTTCTTGTGCCAGAATGATACTAATGTGCAAAGGAAATGATTGAATTACTTTAGGGTTGCTGTGCGTTATTTTGTTTGTATGTATAATTAGGGAGCCACTCTGCTAAATGTAATTGGGGATAATTTACCGTGCAGCAAACGTTGGCTTTCCTCATTGACTATGAGTATTGCAAACATCATTGCTTGCTCCTTAATACAATTACATTTAACACTCTTTAACTGATGAATGTGAATATTTTGCAGTTTGCTGACAGTTTGGATTGCCTTTTTTTATTTGTTATCATTGTGGGAGCAAAGTTGTCCTAATCCAGCAACGTTTGTGTTAGATCTCAATTTTCATGTCATCGTTTCGGCTTCTGTTTTGTTCAGATTCACACTTCACATTCTCATGTAAGAATTTCTTAGATTTCACCCATTTGCTGCATTTACTTTTCACACTTAAGAGAGGTCTACTTCCTATTTTTATTTTAATCACATCTATCAAGGTTTCATTTTTTTAATGTAAAAAAGAGTGTGATACTGTACATTTGAAAAAAGTGCAACACACCTATCAGAACTTTGGCGCTATCGGGCAACTTAGCTCCTATCCTACCTGAACAGTATCATTGGAGCAGATGGGGAACTCCATCTTCATCTTACTCCATACTTTATTAAAAACTTGTATTTCCACGTTTCAAACATGGTTAGGTTGACCTATATAGACTCAAAATTATAACACAAGTATTGGCAATAAAACTGAACAAAAAGCATTTGGAAGGCAAGATGGCTTCAAAAGCACCATACAAATATTTATTCATTTTTTTAAAATTTACATGCCACCCATCTCACAAATCAAAACAATTCTGGGCGGAAAAACCAGCAGAGATATCAATGATTAGTGAAGTAAGAAGTGGTCAAATTTAAACGTCCTCTGAGAAAAAAACTCTTGTGTACCGCCTGTTTAAGGTACTTGGCCTTGGAAAGATACGCCATCGGCTATATTCCAAAAAGTGACTGACTCAAAGGATGGATTTATAATTTAATTTAAAATCGGTATAATTTAATATCATTACCTCCCGCTGTACACTTCATAATCCTCCCTTATTTTGCACAACTGTAAGCTTTAGGGCAGGAGTCTTCAAACTTGGCCCTTTTATGACTTGTGGACTTCAACTCCCAGAATTCCTCAGCCAGGCATGCTGGCTGAGGAATTCTGGGAGTTGAAGTCCACAAGTCATAAAAGGACCAAGTTTGAAGACCCCTGCTTTAGGGGAATTCCAGAATTTTTGGGTGCTCCTGCACTAGATAATCAGCCAGTTCTGTGGAAGAATATTTTGGGAGTACCACCATGCAGGGGGTGCTTTTCCACAGCTGAATCTCAGATGCAGAGATAAGCAAAGGAGAGACTGCATTGAAATGAACAGAAAACTTCAGATACCTTTTGGCTGCAAATTGTGAAGAGCTTTCGGTATTCTTTGTGGCACTCCTGGGAGCCAGGACAGTTGATAAAGCTTTGTATAAGTATCATGATGTCATTATCTTGCTGCAAGGTTTTGGATCAATTTTAGTTCCTTAAAGTGCCTTCAAACGCAGTACCATATTTAAAACACATTACGGCAGTCTGCCATAGAGATGAGGTAGTGTTGAGCACAAGTTAGTTGAAAGCATTTTGTACCACCTTCTGTTCCATTGATAAATAAGGATCAGTTTACTATCTCTCTCTGAATTTCATACTTCAGCGGGATTATTACAACCCAATCAATCCCCGAATATTCACTCTCCTTCTGCTTACAGGTCTTTGCTTTATATGAACTTAAAGCTGTATTGGAATGTATGGATGGGGAGAGTATATGAATGTCGGCAGGACCTTGCTACTGGTTTTGTCATAGTGATGTAATTAGTGTCATACCATAAGCGCTGCCGTTTTCATACAGGTGAGAAATGTTGTGATGCAGGTATTTTGCATCATATGCAAAATATGATTTTATTGTATTTATTGAAACTATAGTACTGTTTTCATTGTCTCCCTCTCCTGTCCCCTGCCCCCCTGCCACAGATGCTGCTGACAGAATAAGATTCCAATAAAATTTGTAGCTCAAGATTGAAACGAAGGGTCCTTGGTGTTCTCTGAACCTGCATGTTTTCTTGCTGACCTTTCATTACAAGCCCTGATGATGTTACCTAGTTTGGATAATGAAACATCAGCAAGAAAAGAATCAAGCTCAAAGAGCACCAAGCACCTCTCAAAATAAGATACTAATAGATTATTAGATTCATAGTGTATACCTTTCAGGTATATGTGCAAACATATTTTTTCAATCTTTTCTTTACCTTCCTTTTGATCTTCAAGACCACGCTCCTTGTAAAAATACTAGCCACTACTTCCAAAAGAAAGAGAGAGAGAGAGAAAGAAAAGGAAGGAAGGAAAGAAGGAAAGAAGGAAAGAAAGAAGGCAGGCAGGCAGGCAGGCAGGCTTTAAATAAAGCAAGGACTTCTTGTGTAAAATAAACTGTAGCTAACTTGCACAGTCTTGGAATTACAGTGAATTCATGTGTACTGTAGTATTACTGTTAAGTTTATTATTTCTGCTGATTACTTACTAGACATATTGATGGCATTATGTGGTCATTTTGATGTGCACTACTTCATATCTGATTATGAAGTGTGGGATAGAAGCAAATAATATTTTTCTACTAAAATATTACTGCTAGAGCTATAATGGAATTTCCTGTTTTATAGCCCTGTTATTTAAATTCAGATATATATACTTAATAAAAAAGAAACAGATATTTAACACTAAAGAAAAAGATGGATGAATGGATGGATACATAGATTGATGGATATGTATGTATGTATGTATGTATGTTTCTTGAGAATCAATAAAAATAATGAACTCCAGGATGTAGAATAGCCTTTTATTACTGAGCTTTCGTCAACTAGCTGTTGACATCATCAGAGTAAAGGCTGAGAATAAAGAAGAGCTTGCCTACATGTGTGCTTGTGTGACCATTTTTAACAGTCAAGACATAGAACGTATATATAGCATGCTCACAACACACTTGGTCACATTTAGTCCAATAGTTCCGGCTTTGCTGCAAAAGCCAGTCTCGGACTGAAATTCAAATATCCTTCCTCTCAGCTGTTCGGCTTGCTTTAGGCCCTTACTCTGATGATGTCAACAGCTAGTTGACGAAAGCTCAGTGATAAAAGACTATTCTACATCCCGGAGTTCATTATTTTTATTGATTCTCAAGAAACATGTCTACATCTGGGATTCAAATATTCAGAAATATGTATGTATGTATATATATATATATATATATGTGTGTGTGTGTGTGTGTGTGTGTGTGTGTGTGTATATATATATATATATATATATATATATATATATATATATATATATATATATATATAGACAGAGACAGAGACAGAGACAGAGACAGAGACAGAGACAGAGACAGACAGACAGTAAAATGCTATACCCAGAAGATAAATATGTATTAGGTTGCAACTCTGGAATCATTGTTACTAATTGTTGCTTAGATTTGTCTCTCTCTTACTCTTTTTCAGTTGAAATTTTGGATAGAGTATGTGAAATATTGAAAAGTAGTTTTGAAGGGAATAGTATAAGGATGGTTTTGTTGGACTAAATGGTCAACTAGAAGAGGAGTTTTCAGACCTTTGTCAGGTTGCAGAAAATCCAAAAAAACCCAAAACCTAATCAAGAGGCAAAGCACTAACGTTAGGAAGCTGACAATAAAAAAAGTAGGCTGTTTATTGTAAATGCAAAATTAACATTTCCAATCTAAAAAAAATAAAAAACCTCACCTGAATTTTACAATTAACCAAGAGGTTAATGTTTTAATTAAACAATCTATGCTCAGAGATTGGGGTATGATTGCTTTCCCTTGGATAAAAGTTCAATATTTGGGACAATTGATGTTTTTTGTTGCTTCATATAAAGAGAAGGTTCTCTCACAAAGATAGGTTGTCTTCAAGATATTTCAAAAAACTTCTATCCAGAAATTCACTAAGTTCTACATGAGAAAATGTGGGTTGTAATATGAAATCCGGGAAACTGATTTTTAATTTTTCATAACATAAAACATTAGAAGCAGCAATACCAGTAGTAGTGGAATTTGTTTCACTCTCTCTGCTTTTTCTGTACTGTTTGCTATTGTGCCAGTTTGCAGCCAATCATTTATATCTTGAAAAAAAGTCCACATTACATAAAAATTCATTAAGCCTGGTCTTCTGGGAAACAAAGTCCAACCCAAAGCAGAGCCAATGACTATGACAGAATGAACAACTGATGAATAGACCAGCTCTTTGATACTTCCTCTCCAGACAAGGAGAGGACTTGAAATGCCCATATATGCTCCAGATTGTTGCTCCTTGTGAGGAGACTTCAAGACAGTTCTCTCTGGTGGGTTTATAGTTCTGGGATTCAAGGGAATAACCATCTTGTTCAAACTGTTGTCAGTATCTTCAAAAGTGTACTAGGGTCAAATAATTCCTTTTCTAATTGTTTTTGGAGATTGCTTGTTCAAATGCCTTTCGGCTACGAGGAACATTTGGGCCAACAGGCTTTACAGCATCAAGTGAGTTTCATTTAATCTTTAATGACTGAAATAGTGAATGAAATTTTAAATACAAGTTTACAGATTTTAAAAATTGGAGGTGGGGGGAGAATTTAACAGCCAAAATGATTAAAACTCTGGTTTAGAAATTTACAAATGGACTTAAGGGTCCACATAAATATGAAATAAGTTTGTGGAATTAATTATAAAGAATCCTTCCCATGAGAAAATGCTTTTTGTTTTGAATTCTTATAAAAAACATAATAAGATAAGACTTTAAAAATTGACATTAGAGAGAACTAGAAGGAACTAAAGATTAGAATTAAAGGAGAACTTTTAAATTTGACTTACAAACATAGAATGAAGCAAAATATTTTAATACTGAACATACTGAAGGATATGTTTGAACAATGAACCCAGAAGTTGATTTTACAAAAGTATTCTGCCTCTATAGAAAGATGGTTTTAAAGATTTTATGAAAGAGAAACAAGTTTTACTTGACAAGATTGAGACTTATTTGAAAGTGGATTTAAAAATGGCATGCTGTAAGTTTGACATGGAAAAAGATGTGCTGCTGGGCATACAAATAAACTAGCGGATGTCTTATTAATTAAAAGGTATGTATAAATTACAAACCAAGAGGTTGACCTGGACAGTTTTCCTATATTGGATTCACAAAAGATGTTTGTTAAAGCTTTGAAGAATTTTGTGAGAAGGAACAAAAAAAAAATCAATTGATAGAACATTATTTGAAGGGACTAAAAATCAAGATTGTTAGAAGTAAAAGGAAGGAATATAAAATTGATTTATTTGATAAAGATTAAAATGGAAATGTTATCTCTGATAAACATAGCAGGATTGAAATTAACAAAGCTTTAAGGATTTTTTTTTTTATAGAGAAGAGAAATGGGAAGAAAAGATCATTTATTATATTTTAGGAGAAGGTGATATCACTAAAACTGCTTATACTTGTGATGAAGAAAGAAATTTCTTTATATATTTATTTTTTTTCTTTACTATATTGTTATTTTTCATCTATTTTTCTTTTCTACACCTATTTTTTCTTTTTTTCTTTTGTATTTTTATTACTGTAACTTTTAATAAAATTATAAAAATGATTTTTGAAATCAAAAAACAAATCAAATAACATGAATACAATATGCTGAAAGGAAAAGAGAGAGGGGGGGGGGTAGACTGACAGAATCCATGTTGTTGGCATTTTTTTTTCTCCTTTGTGAATGCATGGATGAAGCCACTTAAGCACCCACTTGCTCCTGCCTACCTTTGCAAATGTGATTTTCTGGAGAAAGTTCACTCCAAAGGAATTTAAAGCACAAGGGCATTGCAATTGAGGAGTATAATCCTATGTTTCTTTATTAATTCCCATATAGAGCTTAGTGCAGTGGTTCTCAACCTTTTTAATGCTGTGACCCCCAACCGGTTGTAAGTCGAGGACTAAACCGGTCGTACGTCGGGGACTAAACCGGTCGTAAGTCGAGGACTAAACCGGTCATAAGTCAAGGACTGCCCAACCGGTCGTAAGTCAAGGACTTTCCCTGCCCGGGAGTGCCGCGCATGCGTGCTTCTGCCCCCTGCGCCGGCCGAGGCGTAGCTGGCAAGCGGCAGAGACGGAGCAGGCTGACCACCAGCTGGCCCAGCCCAAGGGAGGTAAGGCACCTGCCAGAAAAGGGGAAAAAATGGCGGGCAAAAAAAATGGCGGACAGCCTTGCTTGGCGACCCCGGTGAAATGGTCGATCAACCCCAAATGAGGTCGCGACCCATAGGTTGAGAACCGCTGGCTTAGTGGGACTTATGTAGATGTGCACAAGAGGCCACCTTTAAGAACCTTCCTTTGCAGACCTGGTTATGCATGTAGCCAAGTACTTTCTGCAAAACCAAAAAGTGAACAGGGTAGAATAGGGTGCAGAGCTGGAAAAATTTGTAGGAGTTTGGAAGCAGGTTTTGGCTTCTGTGAACGTGGTGATGAGAAGGTAGATAGCCAGTCATTATCTGAATGGATTACTTGCAAACTCTGGTGTCTACAGGCAGGAAAGAATAAAGTGAAGCTGGGAGTGGGTGGCTAAATGCATTTAGATTTTTTCCCCTAGAGTTACAGAATTCTAGGGTTCTATGAAACCCAGTTCATTTTAAAAATAAAATAAAGCAGGGGTCTTTGGATATGTGTCAGTTGGACACAGTAAAGAAAGCAATGCTTGTTGTTTATCTTTCTTCTTCCTTAATACATTCTTCTTTAACACAATTGGTAGATTCTTCTGATGTTAAGTTAGGTTTTATGGATTTTAGTATATTTTAACCTGTCTTTATTTTCCTGTTTTGGTTTTCTTTAGAAAGAAAGAGGATTGAATTTAGCAATTTTGGACCTAGAGTGCAGTTTTTGTACATGGGTGGTGTAAATTAATATAGAAGCAGTAAGGGGGGAAATCAACTACATGGAAAGAAAAATCTTTAAATGACTAACAAGTTCATTTCAACTTTTCTATTGATTTTAGCATCTATATTGTGCTTATTATCTTACATTTTTATTTACTTATTTTCATTTATCAACTTTTTATCAAGGACTGCGGGAGTGAAGTGATTATTGTGTAGAATCTTTACTGATTTTTCCCACAACAATCCTGTGATATCAGGTTGAGACACAGTGATTCACTTAGTAAGCTTCACGGTTGATGAAGAATTTAAACCTGGGTTTCCTCAGTTGTAGATCAATATGACAATGTAGCTAATGTTTTTTTTTTGTGAAACATAGTTTGTATCTACGCTGTTAAGATTACTTAGTTTTCAATCTGTCCATGCACAAAATGACTATTATTGGTACACTATACCTTGAAAATTGATTGTCACTGTTGTTCCAGGCTGGAACATGCATGCAGTTTCAAAGAATTCACTTTGGGTTGCAAGCAATTAAAGGCAACAGCAGGGAGATGACCAGTGCATGCGTGCAGCAGTGTGGCTTATAAAAGAGCAACAGCTTGCCTGAGATTCAAGGCCAAGTCAATATTCAAGAGCGTAGTCCACAAGCAGTCCAACTGTTCAGGGACTACAGAACAGTAGCCAGCTTATATGGCAGTGATAGCGAACCTTTTAGACACCAAGTGCCCAAAAACTGCCCTGCCCCCCCACTCTCCCCTGCCCACTTCTGCCCCACCCATCTGCAGGGCCACCTACTGTCTCTATGGCCCGCCGCAGCAGATCGCCCAGGCAGCCCTGCAGCACCATGGCAGCTACGCCCTCTGCCTGCACCCCGCATCATCATCTGCGCATGACGGGGCGTGAGGGCGGAGTCTTGTCCCTGCTGCCCAGCTGCCATGTTTTTGGCTGCACTGCTCCATGCAGGCCGCGCCTGGGGGTGACTCTCCTTCGGGGGGTGGTGCTGGTGAGGGGGCCGTTGGGAGAGGTGGGGCTGGGGTGACAGTGCGTGTGCCCACAGAGAGGGCTCTGCGTGCCGTCTCTGCATAGATTCACCACCACTGTTATATGGAGTCAAATAGCCAAGGTTCAGGCAGCATATAGGACTCAGAGACATGAGAAGATGGAGTTGAGGTTTGAGCAACTACTCCTGTGGAGCTCTGATTTAGGTCAGTCACCTGGGTGTGGTCAAATTGAGGCCATTCCCTCTTTTGTTTCTTGAGGAACCAAACTTGATGTGTCTGCTTAGTTCTCAAAAGGGATTTGTGTGTGTGTGTGTTCTCTGCCAGCAATCATGCAGAACAGGAACAGAACAAGTTAGATGACCTCTGTCATCTAACTTGTTCTGTGCCTGTTCTGGATGATTGCTGGCAAAGTCTAAGTGCTAGATTGCTTCCTGGTTTCTGTGGCTGGCATTCTTCCAGAGCAGGCATTTCCACATCTGAGTCCTCTTTCTCCATGGAGAAAGACAGTTGGAGACTATGACAGTTGTGAAGATTTAATCAAACAGGGACACCAAATTGGGAATTTGCAGATGGGCTCATATTTTTTTTATCTCCAGTTTTGCATTGGAGGCCGTGAGGGCTTTCCAACTCAATTGTCTCATGTTAACATGTGACTCTAAACTGCATCCAGGGCCTTATAATTTTAGAGAAAATAAACGGCAGTTAACACATAGCAGTATCTTGTTAATGAGAGTTCCAGCCTAATCTCTGTGGAGGGTGTAATTCTTCAGTGTTTGGAAAACCTCAGTCTCTAAATTCACAGTAGCTCTATTCAGGTGCTATAGAAACTGGAGAGCTGGCCAAGTGTGTGCTTGGGTCTTTCTCCTGAAGACTTTTGTACATTCAACTTGAGAATCTTGGCTGGGATGGAAGCCAGTGCACGTCTGAAGATTTGCTATTAATATGACTGGATTTTAGGGAAGCATCTGGATATCACGGTGGCTTACTGAATCAAATTTGGGGCAGAAATAACAATAATGGAGCAGCGTTTTGTGACTTAAGTACTCTTCAGATGTCCAAAAGAAATCGAGTCACTCTTCTGATGTAATGTGAAAAACAATTGTGTTCTAATTCCACAACAGGAGGCCCCTTGTTTTTCTGCCATATTACAGGTTGTTGGGATTTGGTTCTATTCCATACCAGGTATTTTTTTGATACTTTTTATTTCATTGCAATAATAGCATGCCTCCTGGATATGGTAGCTGCCAGATTTAAACTATGGAGTTCTTTCTTCCGCCTTTTCAAATCAGTGGCCATGTGGTTTTCTGCCCTGGAAAGTTTCTGTCTCTTGTTTACAGGCTGCCTTTCTGCAGCATCAAAACTTCCCATTTCACCAAATTCATCATTTACCCTTTCTTAGTTATGAATAGGCGTGGTGGGGTTTGGATAGAATGTATCAATTGTTACAAATATATTTTATTTATGTTTTTGCAGCGCTCTAATAGTTTCTTCACAGAGTTCTTATGATGTGGCCTAATAAAATTCTAGAGAGCATTACATGGACATATACTTTTAGTACTAAACCTGAAGAAAAATACTGGACAAGAGAGATACTATATCCCTTAGTTTCATTGGGTTTGCCATTTGGATGGTCCATGTGCTGGTTGATATTCTCTTGTGCATCCAAATAGTCAACTTGGACAAAACTGCCTTGGCACCATTCCTCCAGAGAAGGGGTAGGCAACCTTGGCTCTTTTATGGCTCGTGGACTTCAACTCCCAGAATTCCTGAGCCAGCCATGCTGAGGGGAAAGGGAGAAGTTTCCAAGCTGAGCCATGCTGGCTCAGGAATCCTGGGAGTTGAAGTCCACGAGTCATAAAAGAGCCAAGGTTGCCTACCCCTGTTCCAGAGAAACAGCATTTCAATAAGATGTGTGTTTAAAAATATGGAATTGGGTCAAAGTGGATGGGTTTTGTTTTTGTTTTTTTTAACATAGTGCCCTTACAGTAAGCATGTTTGTTAAGCTTCCTAGAAACAATCCCTTTTTCTAATCCCATCAGCAGAAAGATTTGAAGCTTTCGTGACACCATCAGGTATTTGCTTTGCTTTGAACTTTGCCTGAAATGTCTCCAGACAATTTTCTAAAACAATATAAAGAAATTTCCTTAAATTTTATTCTTCAGTTTGGGGAAGGAGTGCTGCCATTCTTCTCCTAAAGCTCCAGAATGGGACTAGAGCTGGGTTATAATCGAGTTTGCAAATGGTTAATATACTACAAACCTTAAAGAAAACAAAAAACGCCTGTTACTTGTGGAAGCTACAGAAGCAAGATAAAAAGTATCTTTAAAATAATCCTGTGGGGGGAGAAAGATTCCCCATCCAACATTCTCCCCATTGAATACATTTAATGAAATTGTTTTCCCAGTTACTTTATCCACAAAGAGAGGAGAGAATTTGACAGGCCATCTGTGTGGAGTTTTAATAAAAGAGCTGGTTGATTTGATGTTGGAGGATGTATTGATAAAGGTTTTCCTCAGTGTCCCAGTTTGGATTTACTCAGCTGAGGCATCAGTCAGCATTTGGAAAAGGTGGGCTTCGGTTGTTATTCAGCAAACATAAAATTTGGCAGTTGTCCCCTCCAAATGCTAAACTAAAACAACCTGCTGCTATAAATTGTGGCAATATATTCCAGTTCACTGTTTGCTTTGGATTTGGTGTATTTTTTGCTTATCGTCTCTTCTTTTTGCCCACAAAACACTCATGTAAACAGGCTTCTTGCTGGTGTTCAGAACTTTTGCATTTTTCTTGACAGCTGGTTGCTTAATTTGCTTGTTATTGAGCCGATAAACTCAGCTTGACCAAAAAAAGAATCTGTACCATTCTTTGTTTAGAAATAATATCCAAGTGGGAAAGCAACTTTCTTCTCCTAAAATGGAAGGATCAGCCATATGTCTCCCAGGGATTCACCTTGGACTTGGTTTAACGTGGCTCAGTGTATAGAATATACACTGTAGTCCCTCCTGTTGTTTGCCTAATGTATATGTAAAATGCATTACAAGTAGTCCTCAACTTACAGCAATTCATTTAGTGATTGTTCAAAGTCACAACAGCATTGAAAAAAGGGACAAAGACCGTTTTTCACACTTGAGACAGTTCCACATCCCCATGATCATGTTTTCAAAATTCAGATGCTTGGGAACTGATTCCCATTTATGAGCGTTGTACTGTCCTGGGATCATGTGATCACCTTTTCTCTTAACAACCATGCTACTAATTTAACAATTGTGGCAAGAAAGGTCGTAAAATGGGACAAAACTCACTTAACAAATGTCTCAGCAGCAGAAATTTTGGGCTCAGTCGTGGCCGTAAGTCGAGCACAGCAAGGACCAGTAATATCCCTCTGTGCCTCAGAACCCCACTGAAAAGGCCTGTCAAAAGTGGTATTGTCATGGGAAGCGAAGGGAAAATGGTTTCAGCTAATTTCGTTGTAGAGTTGACAGGTATCAGGTAATAGAAGATATTGGTTATTGTCCTAAAATCAGAGTTCTGGTGACTGAAGTGGATCCAATTCAACAAAGACCTGAGTTCTTTCAGGCACATTTTCCAGCATCTAAATATCTGTTAGGACAGTGATGGCGAACCTTTTAGAGACCGAGTGCCCAAACTGCAACCCAAAACCCACTTATGCATCGTCGGGTGCCGGCCAGGTGTGGCCCATTGGCTGGGTGTGGCCCATTGGGTGGGCATGGCTGTGGTAGTAACGGCAGACTGGGTGGGACTAAAAAGTTCAGTCAATCAATTCCAACTTTGCAAGATTTTTTTTCCCGTGAAAAGTTGAAATTGATTGATTAAACCTTTTTTTTTTTTTTTTGCACACGACGGCGGAGGCCAAAAGCGAAAAGGTTTTATAAAACCCAGTTGAAGGCCTAGGACTGGGGCAATGGCGCGTGTGCCCACAGAGAGGGCTCTGAGTGCCGCCTCTGGCACCCGTGCCATAGGTTCGCCACCACTGTGTTAGGATATTTAGCCACCTACGTAAAGATTGGTCAACATGCTTTCTTTGTTCTTTCACTTTTTCGTTTTACAGAAATTCATCTGCCTGTTGCAGATTTTGGCCGGAAGCAATTTTCCCTGAGGTCCAAGGAGCCTAAAAGGGCTCTTAATTTGAAAGAAGCTTGGGCAGCCCTCTCCTAGGAGGAATTCACACAGGCAGATTCCTTGACTCTGGTTGAGCCATGTGGCATTTCCTCTCTTTTGAACTGGGCTTTTCACATTTTTACTGACTAACAAGGAAAAGTGGTTCCAAAAGTTGCTGCTGATTGGACAACTTTAGAAGTTGGGAGTTTAGCCTTTTCATCTTTGTTGCCTTAAGAGCTCCAGGCTGCTCTGTGTGTATCCAGGGGTATCGGTAATTTGAGCTTTCCTAAGCAAAGAAATCTGAGATCTTCTTTGATTGTATATATTGCTCTCCATGCTATCAGTCTCACAGTAATTACTGAAAACAACTGTGGCATTTAGTCATCTAAGCCATCTAATTTATCTGACAGAAATGAAGGGTGCCAGGGATTTACTGGGAATAATATACAGCAGCCACAAACAGTAGTGATAGTGTCGCAATGGCTGTTTATTTGCTCTTCTAGAAACCAAAATTTTGTAGTGGTGTAATCTGAATTCTGGAACTTTCCCAAAGTAGTATGCAGCATAAGAACTTGCGTGTACAGTATTTGTTATTGGCATAATTCTTCTCCCGTTAGCCAGGGGAATGGAGTTTTAGAGAAGGCTTAAATTGCTTGATGAAGGAAGTAGACTTGACATACTTTTAAGTCTTTGTCACAGCCTTAAGAGCTAGAAGCTGATAGGATGAGCATTATTAAACCCCACTGATTTCATAGCATTAGTAAGTACATGCTTAAAGTTCTTTTTGTGAAATCTCTGAGGTTCAAACAGACTAAATTTAACTGAATCCTCTCCTCTCCATCACCCCTCCCCTCCCCTTCACACTGTACTTTCAAAGAACTGAGGGAGGTCTGCTTTTTTTCTTTTTTGGCCGAAAATGATGTTCCCTTTATAGGCATTATTAACTATCTAGCAATGACACTTAGACTTATATACCACTCCATAATGCTTTACAGCACTCTCTGGGCAGTTTACAATATCAGCATATTGGCCCCAACAATCTGAATCCTCATTTTACCGATCAGAAGGATAGAAGGCTGAGTCAATCTTGAGCTGGTCAGGATAACAATCTTATTTTTTCCTAATTATGTTTCTGGCAACTCTTACTAGGAATGCAGTATACAGGGTGGCAAAACATATCTCTTTCCTCTCCGAAGCAATTGAAAACCTCCTGGTCAAAACAGATAAAACATACCTATGGGCTGAAAGAATGCCGAATTATGTCCGTGAGCCCACACATTTTTAGGTTGATAGATCCAACAGTAATCTCAGCTCTGGAAAATTACTCTTAATAAATATAGTCCTGACTATAGAGGAGAAATAGGTAGGTAGGTAGGTAGGTAGGTAGGTGGGTGGGTAGGTAGGTAGATAGATAGATAGATAGATAGATAGATAGATAGATAGATAGATAGATAGATAGATAGATAGATAGATAGATAGATAGATAGATAGATAGATAGATAGATAGATAGATAGATAGATAGCCATTAGCACTACCTTTTATTTTAGACAGGCTGTCAGATAAGGCCTGCAGCTGTCATAGGAATTTATTCTTGTCCTTGGCAGTTCTTGACTACTGGTGCTGTTTCCCAGTGGTACCATTTGTGATTTTGAAGAGGCAAAAGGCTCTCGCTTTATCCGTTATCAGCTCTTTTGAAAGCAATGCTTGGCTGAGGTGATTGCCTACCATTTTTGTTGGGATGATGACAGAGAAAGTAGGGGGAAAGGAGACAGAAAATTTTTTTGAAAGGAGGAAAAGCTCAAATCACAGGTTAATTTTACTTTTGCAGTTGTATACCATCCAGGATCCTTTGAATCAGAGGAGATTTTAAATGTTGGCAACAATTGAACATTTATGCCCAGCCTGTGTCCTGCTGCTTTGGGTCTAAGAAACAGGCAGGTGGACAGAACAAAGTAAGCACTCAGACCAGATGCTTTGGGGCTGGTGATAGAAGGGAGAGAAAAGGAAGAGCGAGGATGGGGGGGTGGGGAAGGGACCTTTCCCCATGGAATGTGTAGGCATCTATGCCATTGTCTAATCCAGGAAAAGGATTTATACACTTCTCCCTTCGCTGAGGCATTTGAAAACTACTTTGATGAAGCTCTAAGCTTGCCAATCCTGATGGCGGAACTGCCTGCCGTGGCTTTCTTTGTAGTTAATCTTTCCTGAAGGCAAATCAATGAATTGCAGCCTTTTAAAGATGTGTTTACCTAATGATAACTCTTATTTACCCAATACTATTATAAGAAAGTGATTTATTGGTATATTGGGGAGGGACCTGGTGATTTAATTTTGTAGGAGCAAATTGGAGGAAAGAAACAGAAG